>NW_021319289.1:638059-685048 GCF_001605985.2 Dendrobium catenatum | reverse complement strand
CCCCGCCTGTCCGCGACTCTACCTCGCCTGCCCGCGACGCAACCCCGCCTGCCCGCGAAGCACCAGCGCTCTCTCGCGAGCACTGCGGCCCTCCGCTGCCGCCCATGCGCTCGCCCGCACCCGCTGCCCACTTGCACTCACCCGCGCTCCGGCTAGCGCTCTCCTGCGCGCCCGCTTACGCTCCCTGCGCGCCCGCTCGATCGCGCTTTAGCTCGCGCACCACCTGTTTCGGGTCAACCCATGTCGGGTCGGGTCCGGGTTCGAATATCCGATATGTTTACCTATCCGGGTTGGGTTAGGGTCGACCCATTTGAACCCGGGTTCGACCCGAACCCGACCCGTGGCCCGAAATTGACACCCTTATAGACAATAGTGTGAATTTGAGGCTTCATTTGGGACATGTTTTTTTCTTCTTTTAAATATAATTTTTTACTACGAAAATTTCATGAATTAGAAATTATGGTACTAAAAATTTATTTTAAAAAGTAACAAAAAAATTGTCCCAAACAAAGCTTAAGTCTACAAATTTTGTTAGATAGTAAATGAAAAATAAATAAATAGGTTTAAAAAGAAAATACCAATTATGCTTTTAAAGAAAATAATTTAGATGATATTTAAATGATACTTGCTTTATATAACAGAGATAAGACTAAGAAGTGTCTTATTTGTTGTTGCCTCTTGCTCAAGATAATCTAAACAAACTTAGTAAAGCTTAGGTAATCTAAATAATGCAATTTTAATTATGTAATTTTGATGACTAAAAAAATTATCAACATTAAACATTAATATAGAATTACACATTTTTAAATGCAAAAATGTAAAAATTAAAATTTATTATTTGAATGAGTGAGCTGAACAACCATTACTTTTATATTAATAACAAGTGAAAGCATAAAAGTCCAAAACATTCCTAAAATTGCATATTGTCCACATAATTTGCTAAAAGCTTTAATTGGAATTCAATTGCAATATATATATATACAATTTTATTATTTTCTTCTTATAATTTTTTTTTAAGGTGCTATATTTTATAAATTAAAGGTTATTTAGAATACTATAATGTTTATTATTGCGTGGTAAATTATTCACGAAAAGAGAAAAAAAATTGGCTTAATATTATACAAATTTTTGCATGCAGATATAAAATAAGTCGGAAGCGGTTCCAAATAGACAATGAGATATTTTATGTGAAAAATTCAAAAAGAGAAAAAATAACATATTTTGACCTAGCTGAAATTATTCTCCAAATGGAAGCATGGAGAAAAGAACATGCACGCAAGAATAAAAGTAGTTCAGTGTTGAATTTAGTTTGTACGATTTTTAATATTTTTTTAATTGTTAGAACTTAGAAGTTTAATCTTTAAGGGGATTAAAGAAAAAGGTTGAAAGATTTTTTTTATTTATGAGAACATCATAAATAAACGTGGAATTTTTGTGCGTGCAAATTTTGTAAAGGTGATGATGATTGTAAAACTTCAATGTACAAAGTAAGACTTTGTTTGTAACGGTTTTTTTATTGCTTCTCAAAATAAAATTTAGTATAATTTTTATACTAAAATTTAGTTTTTAGAAGCAATAAAAAAACCGTCTCAAACAAAGCCTATATCTTTTAAAAATTGTAATAAAAAGCAGCTTCTTAGAGCAAAAACTTTTTAAAAACAATTAAAAAGCATCAACCAAGCTGAAATTGTGGTTGTGTTCTAAAAAGTAAAGCAGTAAAAAAGTTGTCATAAACAAAGGCCGAGTTATTTTTTTTCTTTCAAAATGATAAAATTATATCAAATATATATTATTTATGTGATCATAATATTAGTAAAAGATCAATAAATTTTAAAAATAAACTTGATATATCACCAAACAATTATGTCGATCGAGCACGAATCTCTAGGCAAAATCAAGTTGGAAACTTCTAAAATTAAAATTGGGACCATCTGATCTCCGATTTCAATAAACTTATAGTCGAACTGAACGTCTCAGAAATACAAACCCAGCGACACTAAAATTGACTCAATCCGAGCCCAAATGGGTCCGAATCGAGGACCCGAAGCACTATTGGAAGGTTAAAACCACAATTTGGATTACCAAACGGATTCCAAACATAACATGCTTACAGTCGAATCGAGCGACTCAACGAGACAAATCCAACAAGCCTAAGATCGAAAAACTCTGACATCATTAAAACCTTCAAATGTCTAGCGAATCATCCATGATCAAGGGATTCAACATCGGCAGTCCATCCAAGCCTCTCCTGATTTGCCCTTGATCCTCCTTCTATTTACGGGTCATGACACTCTAGAAAATCTATAAATAGAGCCCCTTTTCTCTTGAAAAAGGGCCCAAAGCCAAAGGATTCAAGAGAGAGATCGGAGATCGCTCTTGCCTCTCCTTGCTCCTCCTCGACCACTACTTGAGTTCCATCGGACCTCCGCTTGATGTCGTCGCTCTGCCTGACCATTACTTGAGGCCCCTCGCCTTCACCGAACCACCACTTGAGGCCCTCACCTCCGTCAGACCACTACTTAAGGCTCTCACCTCCTTCGGACCATCACTTGAGGCCTTGAGTTCTACTAGACAACCACCTAAGGCCCGAACTTTTGCAGAACCACTGCCTGAAGTCCGGACTTCCGTCAGACCACCATCTCCCGGACTTCTGCCAGACCACCAACTGATGCCCAAAGTTCTGTCAGGCCATCACTTGATGCCCGGAGTTCTATCAGACCACCACCTGACACTCGGGCTTCTGTCGGGCCACCACCTGGCACCTAGAGTTCTACCAGAGTATCGCCCTACTACTACGCTCTTTCTGACCCCGATCTCCTACCAACTATGGTTTTTTTTTACCCCTATCTCCTTCCGACCTCCATCGCCTACTACGGTCTTTTCGACCTCCATTGCTAGACAACGATCTTTCTGACCTTGGTCTCCTGACTACTACGACCTTTCCAACCTCTATCCCATCGATTATGGTCCTACCGATCAAACAAACATGTTTATGTAACTCCCACCATGTAATACGCTCTATATGATGTATATTTGTGACATTAAGCTAAGGCCTTCTCATAAGGAAGGGCCTCATTTGTAATTGACTGCAAATACTAATGTATTCATTCAAATTAGACCAAGTGCCATGGTTTTTCCCCCTTTTTAAGGGTTTTCATGAAAAATGCTGGTGTTTCTTATCAATCCTACACCATCTCTTTTTTATCTGTGTGCATACTAGATCTTCATACAATGCTAAGACATTAAACTTCATATTTCTCTACCGCCGTGAATAGTTCAGGATGCAACAGTTTGGCGCCATATGTGGGAATGTGGTTCCCGACTGGGGCAGTTTTGCCTCCAACCTCAAAATGTCATTCATATAAACTTCCTGACATCAACTATTGCTGCATCAATTCATGGGAATCAGACCCGGATTGAGGGGCAACTTTCACTCCAACTATGATCAAGAAGATCCCTCCAATACTTTTACAACTAAGACGATATATAAGAAAACTCCTGGAAAATGCAAAGATCCTACTTAACTTATGCTCCTTAGGTAATGTCTTGGCCTTGACCATAAAAAGGCAATAACGATCTAAAAATAAATCAATTTTCACCTTTGATTTGGGATACATGCGGCGTTCTCCCCCTTCAAAATTGATTCAAGGGGAATTCGATTCGACCTATTACATACAGATTAACATCATCAAGCAAAAACTTTGATATATAACCTCAGATAGGTCACACATCCTTAGTGCATTCTCTTGACCTCTTCCATACATATTAATGTCATCGAGCAAAGGCTTTGACATATAACCTCAGATAGGTCACACATCATTGGTGGATTCTCTCAAACTATTTCACATAGGTTAACGTTATCGAGCAAATGCTTTGACATACAATCTCGGATAGGTCATACTCGATAAATTTTATCGATCTCTTACACATAAGTTAACATCATCAAGCAAAGGCTTTACATACAACCTCGGATAGGTTACACATTCTTGGTGAATTACTCGACCTCATCCATACAAGTTAACATCATTGAGTAAAGGCTTTGACATATAACCTCGAATAGGTCATACATCCTTGGTGGATTCTATCGACCTATTCCATATAGGTTAACGTCATTGAGCAAAGGCTCTGACATACCTCGAATAAGTTACATATCCTTAGTGGATTCTCTTGACCTCTTTCATATATGTCAATGTCATCGAGCAAATGCTCTGACATACAACCTCGGATAGGCTATACATCCTTGGTGGATTCTCTCGACTTCTTCCACATAGGTTAACGTCATCGAGCAAAAACTTTGATATATAACCTCGGATAAGTCATACATTCTTGGTAGATTCTCTCGATCTTTTTCATATATATTAACGTCATTGAGCAAAGGCTCTCACATACAACCTCGGATAGGTCACACATCCTTCATATATTCTCTAGACCTCTTCCACACAAGTTAATATCATCGAGTAAAGGCTCTGACATACAACCTCGGATATGTCACACATCCTTAGTGGATTCTCTTGACTTCTTACACACAAGTTAGTGTCATCGAGCAAAGATTCTGACATATAATCTCAGATATATCACACATCCTAAGTCAATTCTCTCGACCTCTTTTATATATGTTAACGTCATCGAGAAAAGGTTTTGACATATAACCTCAAATAGGTCATATATCCTTGGTGGATTCTCTCGACCTCTTCCACACAAGTTAATGTCATTGAGCTAAGACTTTGACATACAACCTTAGTTAAGTCACACATTCTTGATGGATTCTCTCGATCTCTTCCACACAAGTTAACGTTATCGAGTAAAGGCTTTGACATACAACCTCGGATAGGTCATACATCTTGGTGGATTCTCGCGACCTTTTCCATATATGTTAATATCATCGAGCAAAGGCTCTGACATATCTCAGACAGGTCACACATCCCTAGTAGATTTTCTCGACCTCTTCCACACAAGTTAATGTCATTGAGTAAAGGCTCTGATATACAACCTCATATAGCTCACACATCCTTAGTGGATTCTCTCGACCTTTTCCACACATGTTAACATCATCGAGCAAAAATTTTAATATATAATCTCAGATAGGTCATACATCATTGGTAGATTCTCTCAACCTCTTCCATATTTGTTAACATTATTAAGTAAAGGCTCTATTATACAATCTCGGATAGGTCACACATCCTTGGTGAATTCTCTCGACCTCTTACACATATGTTAATGTCATCGAACAAAGGTTTTGACATACAACATCGGATATGTCATATATTCTTAGTAGATTCTCTAGAACTATTTCATATAAGTTAACGTCATTAAGCAAAGGCTCTGACATACAATCTCGAATAGGTCATACATCTTTAATGAATTCTCTTAATCTCTTTCATATAAATTAACTTCATCAAGCAAAGGATTTGACATATAATCTCGGATAGGTCATACATCATTGGTGGATTCTCTCAACCTCTTCCATAAATGTTAACGTCATCGATAAAAGACTCTGACATACATCAGATAGGTCACACATCCTTAGTGGATTCTCTCAACCTCTTTGATACAAGTTAACATCATCGAGCAAATGATCTGACATACAATCTCAGATAGTTAACATATTTTTTGTGGATTCTCTCAACCTCTTCAATACAGGTTAACGTCATCGATAAAATGCTCTAACATATAACCTCAGATAGGTCATACATCCTTAATGGATTCTCTCGACCTCTTCCACACATGTTAACGTCATCGAGAAAAGGCTCTGACATATAATCTCGGATAGGTCACACATCCTCGGTGGATTCTCTCAATCTTTTCCATATAAATTAATGTCATCGAGCAAAGGATATGACATATAACCTAGGATAGGTCACACATCCTTGGTGGATTCTCTCGACCTATTTC
This sequence comes from Dendrobium catenatum, assembly GCF_001605985.2. NCBI lineage: Eukaryota > Viridiplantae > Streptophyta > Magnoliopsida > Asparagales > Orchidaceae > Dendrobium > Dendrobium catenatum. Next base: position 679,156 of record NW_021319289.1, on the reverse strand, counting down.
ACACGGGTTAATGTAATCTTGCAAAGGATCTAACATACAATCTTGGATAGGTCATACATGCTTAGCAGATTCTCTCAACCTCTTCCATATAAATTAACATCATTAAATAAAGGTTCTAACATATAATCTTGGATAGGTTATACATCATTGATGGATTCACTCAACTTCTTCCATATAGGTTAACGGCATCAAACAATACTCTGACTTACAACCTTAGATAGGTCATATATCTTTGGTGGATTCTATTAATATACACTCTAAAACCCTTTGACGGACTCTCGTCGGACTTCTACTCGATGTCGTACTTCTACCCGACGCCAGACTTATGCTTGTTGTCAGACTTTCGTCGGGGTTCTACCTAACATTGGATTTCTACCCATTGTCAGACTACTACCCATCACTGGACTTATTACCATTGTGGGACTTTTGTCAGAATTATACCCGATGCTGAACTTCCTCCCATCGCTGGACTTCTGCCTGTCGTAAGACTTTTGTCAAAATTCTACCTGACGCTAAACTTCCTCTCATCGTCAGACTTTTGTCTATCGACAGACTTTTATCAGTTTTATACCTGATATTGTACTTCTTCATAACAATTAATTTCTACTTGACGCTAGACTTCTGCCCGTCGACAGACTTTCGTTAGATTTTTACCCGACATTGTACTTCTGCCTGACGTTAGACTTCTACTCGTCGACGGACTTTTCTTAAACTATTACCCATCTCCAGACTCTCGTTGGACTTCTATCCGAACCTAAATTTTCACCAATCATCAGACTTCTTCCCGACGTCAAACTTTTGTCCATTACTAGACTTCCACTGACTAACGTCAGACCTCCACAGAATCTCTCAAAGAAGAAGTAAACTCCTACTTAGTGAGGGGACCTAGACCTGCATAGGAGATACCACCCAAACATGATTAGGGGAATGCCTCAATATGAGGGAGAGAAGAAGGAGGAAGAAACTTCTACTCGGTGAGGGGCCCTAAACCTGCATAGGGGATACCACCCAAATAGGAATAGGGGAATGGCTTAGTGTGAGGGAGAGTTGAAGAAGGGGGAGGAATCTCCTTCTTGTAGAGAGGGACCCTGAGTCTGGACGAGGGATGCCTCCTGTGCAGGACCCTATGGAATGCCTCAAATGAAAAAAGAGATGAGAAAAGAGGTGCAAGAAATTTATATCCCTTATGGGAAGTTAGAGAAGTTGGGGAAGTTATGAAAAAAAAATCTTTCTCTAAAAAAAATGGTGAACCTCACAAAAGAAAAGTCCTCCAAAAAAATGGTGCGGTTACTATAGCGGGAGTGTAGGACGACCAACATGGAAGTAAAAAAAAAAAAAATTAAATTGTAGAGCAACCATGAGAAACAAAAAAATCACTGTAGCAGTATTGTAACGGTTGTTATAGCACTGCAAGTTACTGTAGCAACCGTGAGAAACTAAAAAAAAAAGTTTTATAACGTAACTGCAATCAGTTATGCTCTGATCGCACGCCTTAAGGGATGCACCCTTTCATTGGCGGAGGCAGCGTCCGCAACCAGCAGGCGGCCAGCCGACTGGCCGACCAAGTCAGCCTCCAAAATGCATTCGAGCTCGATTTTTTAGCCCGGACAATCCAAATCTTACATTGTTTTTGTCTTCGAAATCATTATTTGATGTTTCAGACCCAATTTTGGCACGTTCAAAGCTCAACATGACCTTTATGATCAAGTTTGAGAGAATTTATATTTTTTGGAACGCAATTATTTAGCATTTTTTTCGATTCGACCAATTCCAAATGTTGTAATATATATTCTCTGACTTGTGGAATTTCGATGCCTGAAAATAGTGGGGCAACTGATATATCATCAAAAATTTATGTCGATCGGGCACGAATCTTGAGGCAAAATCAAGTTGGGAACTTTCAAAATAAAAATTGGGACCATCTGATCTCTAATTTTAGCAAAATTATAGTCGAACTAAACGTCTCGGAAATACAAACTCAACAACACTAAAACTAACTCAATCCGAGCTCAAATGGGTCTAAATCAAGGACCCAAAGCACTGCTGGAATGTTTAAACCACAATTTGGATTGTCAAATGGTTTCCAAACATGGCATGCTTATAGTCGAATCGAGTGGCTCGACGAGACAAATCTAATGAACCTAAAATCGTAAAATTCTAACATCATAAGACCTTCAAATGTATAACGAATGTTCCACGATCAAAGGATTCAACATCGGTCGTCCATCCAAGCCTATCCCCATTTGCCGTTGATCTTGCTTCTATTTACGGGCCATGCCACTCTAGAAAATCTATAAATAGAGCCATCTTTTCTCTTAAAAAGTGAGCCTAAAGCCAAAGGATTCAAGAGAGAGATCGGAGATCATTCTTGCCTCCTTGCTCCTTCTCGACCACCGCCTGAGTTCCGCTGGACCACCGTCTGATGTTGTTACTCCGCCGGACCACGACTTGAGGCCCTTACCTTTGCCGGACCACCACTTAATGCCCTCACCTCTGCCAGACCACCACTTGAGGCCCTCACCTTCGTCAGACCACCACTTGAGGCCATCACCTCCGCCAGACCACCACTTGAAGTTCTCACCTCTGTTGGACCAACACTTGAAGCCCTTAGTTCCGCCGGACCACCACTTGAGGCCCTTAGTTCTATTGGACAACCACCTGAGGCCCAGACTACTACCAGACCACCACCTGAGGCCCAAACTTTTGTCGGACTACCACCTAAGGCTCATACTTCTGCTAGACCACCACGTGATGCTCGAAGTTCTGCCAGATCATCACCTGTGCTCGGAGTTCTGCCGAACCACCACCTGACACTCGGGCTTATGCCGGGCTACCACCTGGTACCCAGAATTCTACCAAAGTACCTCCTTACTACTATGATCTTTTTGACGCCGGTCTTCTACCAACTGTGGTATTTTGGTACCCCTGTCTCCTACCGACTATGGCCCTTCCAACCTCCATTGTCTACTACGGTCCTTTAGACCTCCATTGCCATATAACAGTCTTGCTGACCCCGATCTTCTACCTACTACGATCTTTTTGACCTCTATCCCATCAACTATGGTCCTACCGACCAAATAAACATGTATATGTAACTCCCACCATTTATTGTGCTCTATATGATGTACATTTGTGACATTAAGCCAAGGCCTTCTCCAAAGGAACATCCTCATTTGTAATCGACCGCAAATACTAGTGGATTTATTCAAACTAGGTCAGGCCCCGTGGGTTTTCCCCCTTTTCAGGAGTTTTCACGTAAAAATTTTGGTGTCTCTTATGAATGCTACACCCTCTACTTTTTATCTATGCACGTACTGGATCTTCGTACAATACTAAGACGTTAAACTTCATATTTCACTACCGCCGCGAATACTCCAGGACGCAACAAAACTAAAAATCAAGAAAATGTTCAAAATAGTGAATAGTTTTTTTTATATACATAGAAAAAAATCTCAAAATAGTCCTTAGACTATTCGTTTATAGTTAATTTAGCGAGTATCACATTGCCTCAATTTAGCCATTCAAATATACAAAATTAATCCATTATAGTCCCTCATGTTGTAATTATGATATAAAATTAATCCTAATTTAGTCTTTCGATTTTATAAAATTGATCCCAATTTAGTCCCAAAGGAATCATTTTGGATCAATTTTACATAATCGAGGGGCTAAATTGGAGCAACTTTATATTATGAGAATAAAATTGCAACATGCCAAAAGTCAAGGAATTATTTTGAAATTTAACTAAAAATTTTATGAAGGTCTATTTTAGTTCCATTCAACCAAATATGTCCAATTTAGTTCATTAATTCTTCAAATTTGATCCAAATCATAGGACTAATTTGAAAAAAAAAAATTTGAAGAGATAAGTGATCAAATCAGACGCATTTATTCTTCTAAAACTACAATAGCCCCCCCCCCAAAAATTCTTTATACCATTTTTCACATTTTCTCGCCAAAAATCACAAATAGTCTCATAGAAACAGCTTTAAAAATGTACCAAAATTTATTATGAAAATTAGGAAGCATGTCACCGAATAATGTCAAAATTTTATCTCTAAGAGTAAGGCTTCATTTAGGACAGATTTTTTTATTGATTTTTAAAGCAATTTTGTAGTACAAAAAATTTAGTTTAAGATTTTGTTCTAAAAATTTGTTTTACAAAACAATAAAAAAAAGTTGTTCCAAACGAAACCTAAATATATTTATAAAAAGCTAAATAGGATCAATCGGTCTTATGGAGATAACTCTCAGAAAGCAAGAGCATGTGAGGTTCTATCAAAAAGATATGATCAGACATCTCACTTTGATCTGTTGGTTGAGTGCTTTGACTATCAGCTAGAAGGTTTCAAATTTGAAGCTTGTATATGTGATATGTGTGAGACTCTGTCTTATTTGACCTAAATGTTAAAAAAAAAATCATAATAAAGACATAAATTATACTCTTTATAAGTCAAAGTGGGGGATAAATTTTAATTTTCAAAATTTCACTCAAAGAACATTTAGTTTTTATGATTTACACAATTTTGAGAGTCTCAATGTTCTTATGTGAAGTACAATTTTGATTATTTTTAATATTTTAAAAACCTTTAAATATTTATTTTGGTTAATATATTATTATTGTTAATGATAATTTTTAAATTATAAACATAGATGTTTGGATGATTTTTTATGATATCAAGTAAAGTTTAATGATTCCTTAATCATTAAAAAATAGACGATATATGTAATTTATTTTACAAAATATGGTATTTTATTTTATTTTATTTGCCGGCTAGAATATTCATAGAGGTAAAGTAGAAAAATCTTTCGTCTTAGTGTTGCACGACTATCCAACTCACAAACAGAGAGAAAAGAAATAACAAAAAAATTTATGTGAAAAATCTTGAATGGAAAACCCACGGGGTCACGCCTAATTGAAATGAATCCACTAGTGTTTGAATAGATTATAAATAATGATCTGCTCTTGAAGTTGAAGACGATCATATTACAATAGTCATCTGTTGAGTTAAAATCTAGCGACGAATAGAGATCAGATGGAAGTCCGACGACGGTCGATGTCCGGGTGTAAACTAGTCACCAATTGGTGGTCGCGTGCTGAAAGTCCAACGACAACTGCTGGTCGGGCGGAAGTCCGACAAAGTCGGTGACTGGGTAGAAGTCTGGCAAAAGTTCGGCGATGGTCGGTGTTCGGGCGATGGTCGAGGAGGATTCTGGTGGCAAGAGAACTCTGATTTCTTTTCCTTAGCTTCCTTGCTTAGTCCCCCCTCAATGAAGAATGAAGGGTATATTTATAGTTTTTTGGGAGTGGTCATTAAATAGGGAGAAGATCAAGGGCATGTCAAGAGTGTTTTGAATAGACGACCAATATCGACTCCCTTAAGCGTGGACCATTTATCAAATATTTAAGTGCCTTAATGATATCACTGGAAGGAGTTTGTGGGAAGTGTTTGCGATGAGAGGAGTTGGCAGGAAGAGAGATTTGAGCACGTGAGGAGAGGAGCGTAGGAATAGATATTTTAACGGGAAGGAGATGGAGCGGACTTCGGGAGACGGAGTGTTATATTTGAGGCTAAAATTGTATTTGGGTCGTATGAATGAAATATTAATGTTTTAGGTGTTAGATATATAATATAGTTGTTATATAGTGGTATATATGTCAATCCCCTTAAAATTAAATAGCATTTTGCTCCTTTCATAAATTTAATTTTATGTTTTATTTATTTGGAATTGATCTTACATATTATGGTGTATTTATAATTAATTTATTATTTGAGTGATTTAATAGCATTTAAAAAAAAATCGTAAGGTACTCGCCTATACTAAAGCGCCATTTGGTATTTTGGTTGGATGAAAAAGCAATCCATAATAAAATATAATACAATGTAAAAATAATATTTATTGAAATATTTTAGAGTTGTTTGAATAAATATAAAATAAGTGAATATATCTTTACCTAATTTGAAGTAAAATAAATATAGTATTAAGATTAACGATTGTAATAGTTTGGTGGTCGGTGATTGTGGTGATCTAGGGAGTGGCAATCGGCTGCCAACATTAGGTCGTCATAGGCGGCGATGATGGGCAACGACCAACAGTAAGCTGTAGGTAGCTGTGGTAACAGAGAGTAAGTGATAACGGTGGCTGGTGGTGGGTGACTACCAATAGTGACGGTGATGACACTAAACAACGGAACCAGGAAGAGCTCGGGGCCCGCTCAGGGCCCACCCTGATATCTTAAAAAAAACATTTTAACTATTTTTTGCTCACTTCAATAATTATAGTTGTACAAATACTAAAAAAATATATTTCTATTTCATATATAAAATTATACATTTCACAATTATATTTTGCGTTGATTCCACCCCTAATGATACTGACTCATGATAACAATAATAAAGAATTTATAGCATATTTGATAATCATTGAATTTCAAGCCATTTAGAATTTTATTTATTGTCGATATTAATATTTTTAAAATTTCTATATTTAAAATATTTTACGCTATTTTACTTCGAATCAAATATCCAAATAGTAACGGGGGCCAATATTTTACTTATTATTATTATTATTATTATTTTCTACGTCATTGACTTGCATTGAGAGTTGTCAATATTATTATTTTCTAAACCGGAACAGGCTGTACAAATCTGATTAATATATCTGCTGAAGGGAACAGATAACAACAGCATTTCTTCGGCTGACTGCAGCAAAATAATTAAATAAAAATAAAATTTTTAAAATTCTATTCGAATATATAATATATATATAATATATATATATATATATATATATATATATATATATATGATTGATTAGATTTCAGGAAAGAATTCATTATATATTTTATCATTATTGCTCATTTTAGCAAAAAAAAATTTGTCTTCTCTACCTGAATGAAATTTGGTCGGGGGACCATTAAGGATCATTATGATCAATTCACATATAAATGTTTTTATGTGTGATATATCACTAAAAAATTATCTTGATCGGGCACGAATATCAAAGCAAAATTAAATTCCAAACTGCAAAAATTAAATCCAAGATCATTTGAGCTCCGATTTCAGCGAACTTACAATCAAACTGACTGTCTCAAAAATACGAACCCAAGGACAGCAAATTCGACTCAATTGAGCTCAAATGAGTCCAAATCAAAGACTCGAAGCACATTTGGAAGGTTCAAATCATGATTTGGATAACCAAATAGTTTCCAAATGTGATGTGCTTATAATCGAATCGAGCGGCTCAACGATACGAATCCAACGAGCCTTTGATCACTAAATTCTAAAATCATTCAAATATTCAAATGTCAAGTAAACGGTCTATGATCAAGGGAATCAACATTGACAGTCCATTCAACACACTCCAAATTTATCCTTGATCTTCCTCTTATTTACTGGTTATGCCACTCTCAGAAAAGTAAAAAACAAGAAGTCATTCTCAAAAAACTAGGAATAGACTCATCATTTCTCATGAGAGGGGACCCAAACAAGAAGAGAGGAAAAAGAACGAAGAGTTTTTTTGCCACCAGACTCCTCCTCGACCACCGTCGGACTTCAGCCCAGCCACCAACTGTCGCCAGACTTCCGCCAGGCTACTGACAGACACTAGACTTTTGCCCGACCACCAACTGACGCCAAATTTCTGGCCAGCCATCAACTGGTGCCTAGATTTCTGCCCGACAATCAACTGGCGCCAGATTTCTGCCACACTACCAACTAACACCAAATTTCTGTCTGGGTACTGACTGACGCCGGATTTCTGGTCGGCCACCAACTGATGTCGGATTTCTGCCCAACCACTGATCGACAATGGACTTACACTCAGTCGCGGACTGACACCGAGCTTCCACTCGACCGCCGACAAATGCCAAACTTCCATCCAGCTTCCAATAATTCGTGGAACTCCACCCGACAACAGGCATTTCGACCTCTGTCGCTATATTACGGTCTTTACAACCTCTGTCACCTGCTGGCTACGATTTTTCTGACTTCCATCGCCAGCCGATTACGATCCTTCTAAGTGCCATCACCCGAATACTATCTTTATGACATTCATCGCCCGCTAACTATAATCCTGCCGACCAAACTAACATATCAATATTGATTCTTCTAATTTCCACCGTATAATGCATTCTATATGATGTATATTTGTTACATCAAGTCAATGCATTCACTCCAAGAAATGCCTCATTTGTAATCAACTACAAATAATAGTGGATTCATTAAAAATTTCAAACTGGGCCAAGCCCCGTGGTTTTCCCTCTTTCAGGGGGTTTTCCACATAAAAAAATATGGTGTCTCTTTATAGTGCAACACCCTTTCGTTTATTTGATTGTGTGTTAGATATTCATACAAAACTAAGACGTTAACTTTATATTTTTCTACCGCCGCAAATATTTTTTGACACAACAATGAGAATATCATAATTTATATTTCATTAAGATAATTTTTATTTTTTAATATAAATATAATTTAAATTTAATTAATTATTTATGTATAATATTTTAACTTAAAATCATTTCAATTTTAAATAAAATAATCAACTCCTAACCTGATTTTTCTGCATATTTGATCCTCTCAACTACAAGGATAAATCAAGTGATGAGTACAATATTAAGACCACTTTATCATAGATTATATTAAATACAAATCATCTTGATCGATTGGTTGGAAGCTAAATTTTAACTACCGACCAAGAAATCTAAGGCTCAAGCATTACATATTGAACTAATTTGTCTTAATTGACCATTAGAAAAGCAACTGATCATATATGTCGACAATTATCATTCAGCCATATTAGAACGACTATCTATTCTAACTATGCAGATCAAAGGCCAAGACAACTGGGATGAAAGAATCATAGGATCTTGATTAGGTTCATTATCATTCTCCCACCATGATAATTTTTATCATATTGATATCTTGGATAAAAAATATTGGTCTCATCAAACTACATTATAAAACTAAGAAAAAGTTCATAAATGAAAATGTTACCTAATGTTAATGATACAATCTCATTCTCCAAAAATTGAATCAATGCCTTGTTAGTTCTAGAGTGGAATGCCAAGAAAACATCCTCACCTTTTTAGGTTCATCAATCTCTTAAACTTGCATAAAATATTTCTCATTCATGATGACTTTGCATAGCCTTCCCAAAATTGGTTCTTTACTTCCTCTTTGAACCTTTAAGGTTAGGATTGTTTGTCAACATGAAATTCTCTATGGCAGCGACCATATCTCATAAATCTTAGGGTCTTCAATCTCTATGCCATCGACAAGCGGCAACATTTTATGTAGTTGATTGTAAAGCTGTCATGTAGAAAACAACTTCGCTACTATGATTGCAGAAAACAACTTTTCATGATAGAAATTTTTGAAAAGTAATGAAAAGGAAGTAAAAAAGAAGCAGTCAAATAAAGTTATGATTGTTGTCTAAAAGGTAAAGTAGCTAGAAAGTTGTCCCAATAAACTTTGACTTTATCCAATCCTTCCAAGGAATGAATTAAGTGTTGTTCAACTTAGGAACATTGAGGTGTGGCATAGTAAAAGTTTCTAATGCTATAGTTGCAATCGGCAATTAGAACAAATTCAGATGCTAAAACACAAGTGAATTACAGAATCTAAGATAGATGAAGCTGAAGTGAGAGACAGAAGTTCAAATAGATCACCATGGCAACCATCAAGCTCTAATATTGAAAAAAAAAAAAGTTAAAATTCGAGTTCTGAAATGAATAGCATAATACAAGCACATGCATGCCATTTGCAACTTGCAAGCCCGGAGGGCAGGCATGCATCCCCCCAGCTGTTATATGCAGCTAATTGTCAAACAAAATGGAAGAAGTTGGTTTGAGCACGCCACTATTTCATCGTTCAATTGCCAATTTAACTGGTTCTAAGCCTTCCCAAATTTTATTCAGAGGTTCAAAAATTCAGTACGACCTGTTGGATCTTTTACCATGGCTGATACACGATTATAAGCTTGTTTAGTCTTTAGTTTGGCCAAAGTAACAGAAGTGGAACACCAGTTTGATTCTTGTGTAAGTGTTGGAAATGTGTGCATTGAAATTTGTGTTTGATTAAATACATATTTTTACAATCCCAATTATAATCAATTTAATAGATTAGATAGATGGTTTGTTTGATAACTTTATACTATTTGGGTAAGGTGTGAATCCAATGATATTACATTTATTAAGCAAATTGACTTCAAGTTTGCATGGAAGGGTTGGATCTTAAAAAGAGGTTTAGCAACCCAACTAATAACTTGAATTAACACCACTAAAGGCTGGACACATGAAAAGCCTCCCTACATATATATAAAATAAAGGGAGCTATATTCGTTAATTCACTGGTTTATATATTACTTTTAAAAAAAATTTAAAAGTGTCGTAATATATATAAGAAAGGGGTTAATAATGCTTATATTCAAGTCATTAAGAATATGTATGCAAGAGTTGTTACTTGTGTTCAAACACAAGGTGGTTTGACCGAGTATTTTCCTATTTCAGTTGGATTAAATCAAGGATCATCCTTAAACCCATATCTTTTTGCTTTAGTCATGGATGTTCTCACTAGACATTTGTCAGAAATTGTACTCTGGGGTATGATTTTTGCTGATGATATTCTCTTATTGATAAGACTAGAGGAGTTGAAGGTAAACTTGAATTATGGAGGTCAATTTTAAAGTCTAAATGCTTTCATTTGATAGATCTAAAACTGAATATATAGAATGTAATTTTAGTAATAATAGATCTAGTTGGGGATTATGATTTTGGGCAATCAAGTCATTAATAAGAGCACACGTTTTAGATATCTTGAGTCTATTGTTCATAGTGATAGCCAAATAGATGGGGATATTATTAGTAGAATTCAAGTTGGATGGTTGAAATGGAGGAATGCATCGGGCTTGTTGTGTGATAGAAAAGTCCCTCTCAAACTTAAGGGAAAATTATATAAGATTGCAATAAGACCTGCAATGCTTTATGGTGCAGAATGTTGGCCATTAAAAGAGAAGCATAATATTAAGTTAAGTGTTGGAGAAATGAGGATGCTCAGGTAGACGAGTGGCTTTACTCTTAGAGACAGGATATGAAATGAGCATATACGTGAAAAGGTTGGAGTTGCTCCAGTGGAAGATAAGATTATAGAGAGTCACCTTAGATGATATGGTCACATAAAACGGCGGCCTTCCGATAACCTGGTTAGGAAAGTAGATCCATTAGATTTGACTTATCTTAAGAAACATAGAGGTAGACCTAAAAAGACTTGGTTAGAAAATATTAGAAATGACATTTCTTTATTAGATTTAGATGAGAATTTGACTCTTAATATGACACAATAGAGAAAAATGATTCATGTAGCTGACCCACATAGTGGGATAAAGACTTGTTATTATTATTGTTGTCTTCTTAATATATTGTTAACAAAAGAGATCACTAGTTACTAGTTAGATGGCTATGATTATGTTATGTTGAGTATATGCATTCAAGAAAATTGCTTCGAAGTCAGCGGTGCCTCTACATTATCTCTTTTTAGAATGCCAGTTAAATAATAGACTTAACTTCCACCTCCTCACATATAGCATGGCCGCACAAGTGCAGTGTTACACACGGGTTGAATTTGACAGTATGGTAAACATTGCTCTTAACTCAACATCTCCTAGGTTTGAAGGTAACAGCTGATTTTCATGTTGAGCGGGAAATGTGGGATCAAACCGTACAGCTTACGTCTATGATCATGACCAGTTATTAGGGAGATGCTAAAACATTAAAAAATGATCTCAAAATATATCTAGCCCAAGTTGATAAAGCCATACAAGTGCTAAAATAAGATAAACAATGGAGATTGAAAGTTGAGATAAGATGAAATCATATATACTCAAATATAAATCTTTAATCACAAATATTTTGGTTATCTATACACTTACGTTTCTGTAAAATAAGGAAGGATATCGATTCAACTCTCCCAAATCGATATTATTACTAGCATGGTGGTCTTGTTTTACTCCAAAGATTAGCATAAACGCATTTAGTATTCCCAAAGTTGACTAAGCAACTAACAGATATTGTAAGTACGTGTAACAGACTTTGTATTAGGAACTCACTCTATCTGTGGATCCACCATGTAGATACCTTTAAATGCTCACTTCGCATTCCTTTTAATCTGAAAGCATAAATAAATGGCATTCTACCGAATTCCAAACTGCTTTTAGGTTCCAGCAATGTCAGTTTCAGTAGCAGTAATGAATAAATATGATACTTCTTGACCTCCAAAAGTGCTGATCTTGGAGCAGGACGTATCAAGTTTCCTGACAATGGTCAACTGAAACTAAGGCTTCGGTTGGGACGGCTTTCTTCCTGCTTCTTAAAGCAGCTTTTTAGTACAAAAATTTTAATTTTTACTAGAAAACCGCTTTAAGAAGCAAGAGGAAAGCCGTCTCAAACGAAGCCTAACAGTGAGTAAAATCAGCTCACCCAAGCATAGAAACTATGCTCACAAAACTCTTGGTCCAATCTGCATCAATGAAAACTTATACATGCAATGGAAGTGTGTCCTTTCCATCAATCAACGAACTTCAGCTGCATATCCAAGTTTCTCAACATACTTACCAAGCCTATTAAGCATCCTGAGAATTCTATCTGCCTGAGGGTGCATTCTGTCTTCCACAGCAAGTTCATGAGCATTATCATTGAGCTCAATACGGCGTGACCCTACCAGCTTGTGCCTGTCAAAATCTTTCATCTTCAACCTAGCCTTAGCCAGGCCATCCCATTTTCCAGCGGCTGCATATATATTAGAAATGATTCCAAAGTTCCCTGCATCTGATGGTTCTAGACTCACCAATTCATCAATGATCTTCTCCGCAATGCCTACATTGTTATGAAACCTGCATGCATTAAGAATACTTCCCCATATTATAGCATTTGGCTCCAAAGGCATCGACTTGGCAAGGTTGTAAGCTTCCATTAGAAGACCTCCTCGTCCAAGTATATCAATAAGGCATCCATAATGCTCAATTCTGGGAACAATCTCATAATCCTTCTGCATGCTGATGAAGTACCTTCGAGCCTGTTTGATGAGCCCTACTTGAGTACAAGCGCAAAGCACTCCAACGAAGGTAAAACTGTCAGGAATGATCCCTTCTTCCTCCATTCTGGCAAACAGCTCCAGTGATTTCTTACCATATCCGTGCATGGCTAGAGCATGAACCATAGAATTCCATGAAACCAAATCCTTGTCTTCCATTCCTTCAAATATGTTCCACGCCTCATCTAAGTCGCCACACTTCGAATACATATCAATCAAAGCATTGCTAATTTGAGTAGTAAACATCAACTTTCTCCTCTTGGCTTTATGATGAATTCTCTTACCTAATCCAAGCAAGTCCGAGTGAGCGCATGCGGTGAGAATGCTAACAGCAGCACCAGAATCAAGTTCCAATCCAGCTTCCTCCATTTGATCCATCAAGCTCGAAGCCTCCTTATCAAGGCCTTTCCCAGCATATCCAGATATCATTATCGTCCACGGAACCACATTCTTAACAGGCATTTTATCAAACAACATCCTTGCCATCTCCATGTCTCCCTTATTGCAATACCCAGAAACCATAGTAGACCAAGAAACCACATTCCTTACAGGCATTCTACTAAACAAATCAAACGCGGCATCCATTTCACCAACCTTCATATAACCATCCAACATACTGTTCCAGCTCACAGTATCCCGTTCAGGCATTTGGTCGAACACCCCTCGTGCATCCGACACATCCCCTGCTCTCACAAGCGCAGCAACCACAGAGTTCCACGAAACCAAATCTCTCACCGGCATCTCATCAAATACTTTACAGGCGGCTTCGCTTTCGCCGGCTTTGGAGTAGGAATCAATAAGCGAATTGGGAACGAATGTATCGGTCAGGAAGCCCAGCTTGATAACATGTGCGTGAATGAGTTCGATGGTATGGACTGAGCCAGAGAAGGATTTGAGGAGGAAAGGATAGGTAAAGGAGTCAGCTTTGACGGAGGAAAGCTGCATGCGAAAGAAGGTGTTGAAGGAGAGGGAGGGGAGGGAGTTTTGGGCGAAGGCGCGGATGAGGGTGTTGAAGAGATGGGAGGTCGGATCGGGAACAAGGTTGAAAACGGCGGCGGCGGAGGACGGGAGGAGGCAAAGGGAGTAAGAAGCGATGAGCTTTGAGGCGATGAAGGGGTTAGTGTGGAGGTGAAGGCGGAAGATTTGAGAATGAATTTGGAGAAGGCGGCGAGTGTCGGAGCATTTGTGAAGGTTGGAGAGATTCTGGTCGAGATGGCGGCTGGAAGAAGCGAATTGGGGTGGGTAGAGGTTGCCGGACATGCCAGCGGTGGCGGAGATGGCCGGCAGGGGGTTCTTCGCTGGGGATTTTCGCTTTTGAGGAACAGAAGAAGAGCAGAGTGGATAAAATTTTGGATTTTCTTTATTATTAATCTATTTCATCAATTTTTCTTGGTGAACCAGACTCGTGAGTTCATATTTCATATTCAAACAAATGTAAGATGCTAGTAAAGGCATTATACTAGCATTTTGACTTATTATAATAAGTCTATTAGTGGTTAAAGTTAGAAGAGCCCTCTAACTTGTGAGTTATGTTTAAGAGATTATTTGTTATTTATTTGATTCTTTGAGAAGGGGAGATCAAAAAGGAAGAAATCAAGCCTAAATCTTAATATTATGTTAGGATTCATAGTTGGTATTGACAATATTCATCGATTTTAATAGTGATGGTGTGCATTGATATTGTTAGTGATAGTAAGTGATGAAGTCAATGGGTGTCGATTATAGCGAGCGGCAACAGTTAAAGAACCGTAGTTGAACACCAATGGCCAAAAGCATCATAGTTTAGTGTCCATGCTCGTATGATTGTAGTAAAGTGATGGTCGTCAGAGGAATATATTCGAGAAAGTGGTCGGAAGACTGTAGTCAGGTGATGATGGTCGTAGGATTATAATTGGGGGACAAAAATTGAAAGATCGTGGTCAGATAATGGTGGTTTGATAATATGTGTCAAGTGGTTTTGTTGATGGGGTTGGTTGAGCAAGCAATGGTCCAATGATAGTCGGTAGTGTTCAAATGTTGGCAATTAGATGGTGGTCCAATACCGGCAATTGGGTAGTTCTGATGGCAGCGTTCAAGTGGTGATTTTGCGGGTGGTCGGGTAGTGTTCCAACAATGGTGGTCATGTAGTGCTTTAACAGTGGTTGTGCGGTGACGATTTGACGATAGTGATCAGACCATAATTCGATTGTGGCAATTAGACAATAGTGTTCAGGCAATGATGGCCTAATGATGGTCTGGCAATGATGCTTCTAAATTATTCGAACCTGTGAGATCTCTTGAATCTCGTGGTTTTAATTCAAATATGATTTGAAAAATTATGTCTAATCAAGTTGATAACTATTAATTTATTTTTTAAATATTATATTAATCTTAAAATAAATCTAATAATTTTAAATCTCCCTACAATTAAAATTGAACATAATATCATAGTTTTTTTAAACATTTAATTCATTAAGTTAAATTCATGTCTATATTATATACTTAAGTTTTTAAAAAAATTTGACCAACGGTTTAAGTCCGCCGGAAAATGATCAATTTCTGCCGGAAACGTAATTGCCGGAAAATCATAAAACCGGCGGAAATTCGGCGGCGACGCAGCGGGAGCGGGGTTCTGGCCGGAAGCCGGGGGCGCCGGCAGCGTGCTAGGGTTGCGGCCGCGGTGTGACTTTTTTTTTTAAAAAAAAAAATTTACCAACGGTTTAAGACCGCCGGAAAATGATCAATTTCTGCCAGAAAACTACCGGAAATGTAACCGCCAGAAAACTGCCGGAAAATCATAAAAACGCTGGAAAATGATCAATTTCCGCCGGAAAAGGCCGCCGGAAATGAGTGATTTTCCTGTAGTGACGCAGCTAAGGTCCTTCGACCTTTTATTACCCAATTATGATATGTAGACTATCTTTGCCCCATTATAATCTATTGATCATCATCATTCAACTATGATCTTTCAGTCGATATGACCTAACTGTGGTCCTTTGGTCGCGTCCCCAAATATGATCTTGAAGCCACCATTTGGCTATTGTTGCTTGACTACGGTCATATAATCATCATCACCTAATTATGGTCCACTAATTTTCATTGTCTGACTAAACTAATGCCCAATGACTTCATTGTCTGCCATCACAAGAAATGTTGATACAAACCACTACCTATAGAGGCAATGCACAATGTCAACACCAATATCAACGCCGACTAGCTAGTTTGATCGCTCGCTATCACCAACAATGTCTATGCACACCATCGTTATGGCTCATGAAGACCAAACCAACCAACTTCATCGCCACCAACATCAATGCACGTTATTGTATATATGGTTGATGCATGCCACCAACACCAACGAATAGTCCTAACATCAACACAAAAAAATATATTAAGCCTCTTAGTCTATGATCTTCTTTATTCAAATAAAAATGATTGAATATACAACAAACAATCTCTTGAAGAAATCTCTAATGCCTCAAGATTTTTACAACTTTCATTATGTAATCAATCATTAATATTTAGTGTATACTATATTGAATCAATGGTTTACCGAATTATAAGGAAGTGCATTATTCGTAATAAATGTGTAGGGGATGTGAAAGTAAATCATGCAATGGAACAAATAAGAAAAAATAAAATAAAGCGGAAAGCAAAGGGCATTAGGATTTAATGTGGAAAAACTTGCAATTGGGAGAAAAAAATCATAGAGCCACACCGCACCAAAAAATCTACTATGAAAATTAGAAGAAATAAATACATATCTCCCATCTCTCTCACTCTCTCATTGCTTCTATATTCTCTTAAATTGCTTTTACACACTAAATAAAAGAAAAAAAAAAACTCTGTATACCACAAATGGAAGCCACCCATGAGAAAAATAAGATAGAAAACTATCTTGTCTATCAATGCTAGTTTGGAGAGCTGCGGTGCTCAAAATTCTACCTTCAATCTGGCGGACAAAACTACAGTTCTCCTCTCTTCGTCTTTTCTCCCAACAAACTCTGCACTCGAACCCAAGCAAGGGGAGGATCCCCGCACCCCCAGCTTGAACGAGAAATTGACTTGAGGTCTAAGGCAACAATACAATCTGATTTATCGACACAATCAGATTCCTCATAGACTAACATAATGATATATGTGGGTGAAATTATTTCAACTTAATCAAGACCCATGATTTTTTCTTTCTCCATATTTTTCACATAAAACTCCAGTGTCTCTTGCAACTCTTCTTTCTTCTATACATATGTTTAATCTTTGTATAAAACTAAGATATCAAATATTCTCTCTACCATTGTGAACTTTATTACATACTTCTAACATCTAGATAATATCCATACTGGATTAACAAAACGAAATTTTATTAATAAAAAATTAATTCAAAAGACAAAAGAGTCAATTTTTTTTATTTATTCAAGATATAAGATTAATGGAGCTAGAAAAATCTTTCAAAAAGGGATTAGAAATAGCAAATCTTCATTGAAAAACAAATCATGATCAATCATACGCATTGTGTGGGCTAAATTTTTTATGGATGATAATATAAAGAGGTATAAACCAACACTAAGTAATTTAACTTAGGAAGCTCAACATAAGAAGATTAGCACAAAAGAATCTCATCACCATTAGCAAATCAATGAAGAGGAGACATAATCCCTAATAACCTTAAAATCAAAAGCTCATACCCCATAGCATAAAAGAATCACCAAGAAAACATTACACACTCTCTCTCTCTCTCTCTCTCTCTCTTCTCTATTTATAAAGTAATGTGTATAATATCTTTTTCAATTAAAAAAGCTTAAAATATAGATACATTTTTTATTTTCTTTATTTAAGTCTTTTAAATATTAGATATAAAAAATAATGTATACAACTAACTACTTATAATTTTTTATCAACTAAAGATGATGCGATTCTTTTTGCAACATTAACCACCTCTAATGGCAATTTCGTAATAACAAGCACACAAAGGCCATACGTAGCTCACGTGCCCGCACTCTCCGCATATAATCCTCCCATGTGATCTCTCACCTCTCCCTCGTCCTGACAGATAAAAGCCAGCAAAGCCAAACCCAACCCCATTCATTCACTCCTGCCCCCTGGTCTTCCCCTCCATGGCAATGCCCCTCCTCCTCCTCTCTGTCTTCCTCTTGTTATCCTCCGCCTCCGCCAACAAGTACAACGTCGGCGACGAAAAGGGCTGGAACCCCGGCGTCAACTACACTCTCTGGGTCAACAAGCACCGCCCCTTCCACGTCGGTGACTGGCTCGGTACGCTCCTTATAACCCCATCTCTAACCCTAACCCTGAGCGACTCTCTCACCCAGATCTGATCAATTTCTTTCCCGATCTTCTTTTTTTAGTGTTCTACTACCAGTCGGGCATGGCGGATATTGTGCAAGTCGACGAAACGGCGTACGACAAGTGCGATGCGTCTCATCCGATCTCTAATTACAGCAAGGGGAGAAGCTATGCCTTCGAACTTAACCAGACTAAGCGGTATTACTTTATTTGTAGCTTTGGGTATTGTTATCAGGGCATGAAGGTTTCTGTTCTGGCGCATCCCCTTCCTCCTCCTTCTCCTCCTCCATCCGCTGATCATTCTGCTGCTCGTCGCACGAGGATTCTTTCCAGTTCTATAGCTGGATTTGCTATGGCTGCCATCCTTCGGTTTCTATTTTGAGCTATTTTGAGTGAGTGATTTCTAGGAATTTTTAATCGATTTATTATTGTTGCTAGGGTTTGGATTTGGTCCGATTTATGAATTTTTCTTTATTTTTCTCTTTGTTCTTGTACTTGCAATTCAAGTGTGCTTTAGATTTGGCAAAATGTCGTGGTTTAATTGTTACTAAAATTTTAAAATTATTAGGCATTGTTCTTTTTTTCCCTCTCCATATCCTCTCCACTTCTCTGTTTCCTGAGCAGTTTAGGGAAACATTGGATGGGAATAGTGAACAAATTTGGTATGTCTTAATTTGCATCTCTGAATCTTGTGGCCGCTGATTTCGCGTGTGGTGACTTGCCGGTTGGTTTTCCGCTTCAGCTACATGAATGGCAAGTGCTTTGGATCTCGAGCCGACATCTTCGCATTCAAAGAGGCGGGAAACTAGAAAGGAAAAAGCAGCCTGTGATTGGAGCTCGCACAGGTCTCCATTTTAAAAGTGATGAATATTAATTAAAAAAATTTATATTTCATCTCCTTTAATTTACTAAAAAAATGAACTTTAAATTAATTGTGACAATCATGAACGCATCAATCAAATTATATTTTTATAAAGTTAGTATTATTACAAAAATGGATTATCTAATTTTTTAATTAGTGTCATAATTAAATCCTTAATTTTTTTATAAATGCGAAAAAATATATTGAGATTTTTATTATGAATTTTAATATTTATGTTATAATCTAATGATAGAGCAATGATAGTTTAATAAATAGATTAAATTTAAATGTTAAATAAGATTTCTTTTGAAGAATTGAGTTCAACTAAAAAATTTATGTTTGAGGTAATTTTTATTTAAAATTTATCAGTTAAATTGAAGCCAAAACTAATATAATTTTTATTTAAAAATAATAAAAGTAGCTTTTTTTTTGGAATGAGATATTCATCTGTTGCCACCCCCAAAAGGGTGTTTGACTGTATGACTAATCCTCAGCTGATCTAGAAGAGGCATTCATCTCAGAAATCCCCTGGCTCGCACTTGATTGAGTTTCACTTAAAAAGTACTATTGATCTGCATGCTTGAATATTTTTTTTTTTTTGAACTGGATATCCACCCGCTGTCACTCTAAAGGGAGTGCTTGACGGTGTAATAAATTTCTTGACGGAACCTAATGAGGTCATCCATCGGCATCCGCTCACACTTGAATATGTGTTATCTGTGTGGAGTATTAGTATGTATTTAATTTACTAAAAAAATTATTAAAAACAAAAGAAGTGAAGCCCACCTGGCGTGTCTCATTATTCGGTGTTCACCAGTACCGTCTGACACATCATTGCCATGTTTGCAGGTGTGGCCAAATTAATAAATGTCGCAAGCCATCCGCCTCAAATTTAGTTGAGAAAATACTATTCTATATCAGGCCTCCTTAGCTATTAAACTACGAAAATTTTTAAAATAATTTTGCAGGTTGATTTTAAACCTCTGCAGAGTAAGATTTTGCAGTTTAATTAGTGCTCTTGTAGGATCGAAATTTATGATCTAACACACGCAAATAAAAAACAAAAATGTAGGAGACATAATAGTTTTTCTGTTTTTGCATCTAAAATTCAAGTACAGGAAAAAGTTGGAGTTCGATTCAGTTAAAATAATCAACAAAACACATGATGGTATATAACGTCACTCTTCTCCACAACTCAAGGACATAGACTTACAAAGTTTGAAATACTTATTTGGTCTCATATAGTTAAAGCAAAGGTTGTGAGAAAAAATAATGGATGAATGAAAATGGCACTGGAATGATGTTAGTCGGGTAATGGCTGTTGAATGATAACAATCATGTAATGACGAGTAGACAACAATTGTTGAAGCCAAGCGGTTAGGTGTGGTGAATGATCAATGATTCTAGACATTCATTTTGACTATCAATTTACTGAAATCAAAATTTCAATAATTATGCAGTTTTAAGTATAAACTTTGTACCGATCAAATGATTTTGAAGGACCACATCAAGTATGAACAAGGGTGGAATCAAGAAGAGATCAGGCTGGACAATTGCATACCCTTTTTTCCTGAAAGATAAACTTTTTCTTATTTTACCCACCTTCAATAAATGCAATTTCTTACATTTTATGATTTTTTTTTTCTATTTCATGCATAAGATTAAGTATTTCACAATCTTATGTGGTTCCCATTCCTTCGGTTGTGAATCCTATTAATGATGTTGTTCTCTTTGAAAATGAGTTACCCTCTCTGGCAGGTGAGTTAGTTCCTATTGATGCTATTGTTAATATTAGCATTGAATCCCCTTTGGTTGAAAATGAATTGTTGGTCCCTGACATGGTCGAGGCAGTGGCTGTTGATTCATCTTAGCATGACTTTAATGTGGCTCAAGGTGTGTTGGTTGTGAATCAAGTGGTTAATGGTGATCAAGTTGATGATGATGTTGTTTCTCCTTTTCTTAACTTGGCTAAGACTCCTAGTGAGGTTGTGTTTAGTAGTGGTGGTGGTTTTGTTTCACCTGTTGTTGGTCCTATGATGGTGGGGTGTAAGCATTTGAGTGGCATTGTTGATGTTGGGGCTTGTGCGTTGGCTTTGTCTCAGGTTGAAGTGGAGGAGGATGGTGAGGTGGAAGTTGTGGTGAAGGGTAACTTGGTTAGTGGCATATATGTTTCGTTGGTGTCTGAGTCGCTTGTTGATGTGCCCATAACCGTCATGTCTCCTGATGGATTATATGCTCATTGTGTGTCTAATTTGGGGGTCACTTGTCACGACCCGACCCGATCCGGGACGGATCCCGCTCGCACCGGGTCGCGACACGGAACGAACAGACTGACCAGGATCTGGTTATGGAATTTGGTTCGAAACTGAATCTTCCAAATAATTTGACTCAAACAGACACACAGACACAGAGCTACTGTGAATCATCAAACACAGCGGAACAAAACATCTATATTTTCTTTTCATCAAAACAATCATCTACAAATAAAGTACATGGCTTTTAGATAGAAAGAAAAGACAGAACAGAAAAGCCATGACTGTACAAAAATCAAAAGTACAAAACAATACCTATACTGATCAGACTCTGAAATCTATTCCTGGACTTCCTCTCTAATCAAAAGATACGCGGTAAAAACTGAACCAATCAAAAGATACGGACGAAAATCACTAACATAAACGAAATCCGGACAGAAAACACCGCCAAACACGACGGTTCTGAAAATTGAGAAAGGCGGAATGTGTCTTACCTTGCGTACAGCAATATCCTGAACAATCTAGTCGGACGAAAACAGCTCCGCGTCGCCCGAAAATCAACTTTTCCAAAAATCTTTTCGACTTGCTCTCTCCTCAAGATATTTTCGTTTTAATTTTGATTTTCTCTCTCTTCAAAATGATTGATTTCAGCTTTATAAGACTCAGATCGGCCCGGCCGATCGCCAGATCGTCCCGGGACGATCAGACCAATTTTGATCGTCCTAGACGGTTCCCAGAACTATTTTTCGGCCGATATTTTGAACAGTGCCAATCGGCCTGGCCGATGCCTCGATCGGCCTGGACGATGCTTACAGAAAATCACCTGGAGCAAATCTGGGCAAATTCTGGAGCAAATTCTCAACTGATCGTCCCAGGACGATCCCAGATCGTCCTGGACGATCCTGGAGAAGATTTTTGATATTACATCACTTGTTCAGGGCATTCAGCTTGGCATGATGGGTATCCATCATCGTTGGGTGATGTGGGTGAGGATTTTGATGTTGAGCAAGATGAATCTTTTGAGGATTTGTACGGTATAGATGTTTGTCAGGTAGCTGAGAAAGTGTTCTCTCGTGGCAGTAAGCATTGTAGGAGGAAATCCAGGAAGTAACTGCTTGGTTGTTTGGGTGTTTTCCTTTAGTTTGGCTGGCAATTTCGATGATGACACATTTGTTTATTGCTGGACATTTGGTGTTGGTTGTAGGAATGGGTTGCTACCCCTTCCTCCTGTTGGTTATGTTTGTCTTTGTAGTTTACATTTTTTGGTTTTGTTCTCCGGTAGATTGTTTGCTCTTGATGAATATTGTTCGTTGGGTTGCTGCTTGTTGGATCGTTGGGTGCTGTCGTTGATGCATATGTAGTTCTTTTGGAGTTGAGAGCTGATTTTATTTTAATTGTTGTTGGCTCGACTTGCTTCCACTTGGTTGTTCCTTTGTTGTGTGATTGAGTATCTCTCATCAGCTTTGTGGTTATGTTGTTTTAGCTTCCTTTGTTTGATTTTGTATTTAGTTTGAATATAAGGCTCATAGGTTTTACTTTAACTATTTTATTTATAGAGGACTTTAGATTCATTAAGGACTTGTAACCTTATTTCTATTAACATGTAAGTCAAATATGAGGGTTTTAGCAAAAAAAAAAAAATCCATAGTACTGTGAATTAGAAAGTCCCTATTTAAAATGAATTTGTCTTAATTAGTCTATATTAAAGAAAAAAAAAGTTCAATAACTATTATTCTTTAAATTATCTTCTAATAAAAAATAATATCAAATCAAATATTTTAAACCGTAATTATATAATATTATATTAAATGTAATATTAAACAATCTTCAAATTTACGTGCAACATGTGCGGTGCATGTGCATGTGCAGGAGATGAGCAATCATCGGCTGTGCAGGCCTGGCAGTTAGTAAAAAATAACATGAATTTTAAAATTCTAAAATTATTTTAAAATAAGTATAATAATTATTAACTAATTAACTAATTAATAATTATAATACGCATAATTTAAAATTAATTCAACGACTTTATACTTTAAGACCAAATTTACTGTGGTCCTCCGTCCTTCCCTTCGCTTATGCACAAGTGGGCTAGAAATAAGGGCTGTTCTTTTGTACCATGTAGTGCATGCAGTAAAAAAAAAAAAAAAAGATAAAAATATCTTAATTTAATTTTAATTATAGTGGAATTAGATTTTGTAGGCATAGTATTATGTTTATTATATTAAGTTTATACTAAATTATGTAATGTTAATTTAGAAATTTAAAATAATAAGAATATTTTATAATTGATATGCCATCGAAATTTATTTTGTTCGAGCATGTATCTTGAAATATATTTGAATTGAAAAAATTTTAAAATTAAAGTTAGGACTGTCCAAACTCCGATTTCATCTAGCTTTTACTTTAAATGAGCTTATTGACATGATGAATCCAACAATACTAGAAGTGTCTTATTCCGAGCCATAATGAGCCTAAATCAAAGGCCTGAAGTATAATTGTAAACTACAAGATATTAATTGGAGGACCAAATGATCTCAAACTTTGTCATGCTTGTAGTTCAATCGAGCGTCTCAATAAGATGAATCCAACGAGCCCAAGAATGCTTAATTTCAACATCATTAAGACACTTAAATGCTGAATGAATATTTTATAATCAAGGTAATCAACATGGGTCGTCTAGTGGAGTGTTTCAACATTTCTCCTTTTTTACAGGTATGACACTCTAAAAAAATCTATAAATAAACTCACACTCTCTACATTAGGAGGAGCTTGGACCTTTCGTTTGAGATTTAAATGAGCTATGAGGCTTGAAGAATCTCTGAGCTCCACGTGATTATCATTGCTAGCAAACCCTCGTCGGCTGATTGCCGCTGGGCAATTATTGACCAATCATTGCCATCGGATCTCTATCCTGTCGACGTTCTTGGACATCCGCTTAGCCTATTCAGATGCTTGAAGATCTATTGAGATTATGTGCATTATATTTTAGAGGAAGTTGAGAAGAGCATATCAATTTAATTGAGTTTGTCTATAATAACAATTTTCAATTAAGCATTTGTATGGCTCCGTATGAAGTATTATATGGTATGAAGTGGAAAAAACATTTATCATAGACAGAGGTGGGTGAGAAGAAGTTGATGGGACCAGAACTATTGGATGATGCCACCGAGAATATTAGGTTGATCAGAAACAAATCGATGACAGCTCAAGATAGATAGAAAAAGTATTATGATCCAAAGAATATAGCTGTTGAATTTCACATGGTTGATTTTGTTTTCATGAAAGTTAGTCCTTTGAAAGGTGTGAGCATAATTGGTAAATAAGTAAATTTAAGTCCAACATATATTGGGCCTTCTGAGGTGATTAATAGAGTGGAGAAATTTGCTTACAAGTTAATACTACTAATACGTCACAAAAAATTGCCTTGATTGGACACAAATCTCGAGGCATATTCAAGTTAAAAAATTTCAAAATTAAATTTGGGACCATCAAAACTCTTATTTCAACAAATTAATATTCAAGCTTAATATCTTAAAGAGACTAACCTAACGACACAAAAATCGATCTGATCCAAACTCAAATGGGTCCAAATCGAGGGCTCGAAGCACATCTAGAAGGTTCAAAGCATAAATTGGATGACCAAATGATATCCAAATATAGCATGATCATAATAAATTTGAGCGACTTGACTAGAATAATCCAACGAGCCCAAGATCGCTTAATTGTAACATCATTTGGGTACACAAATGCTTTATAATCGAGGAGATCAATATGGGTCATCCGATGGAGCACTCCGAATTTAGACAAGATCTTCTTGATATTTATGGGGCATGACACTAAAAAATCTATAAATATACTCCATACATGTTCTATTAAAACAAGTGAAAGAGGCTTATGAAGTGCCTAATGCTGTGGCCGATATGATTTTGTTTTATTTATTTATTTTTTAAGTTAAGATTTTTTATATAATTTCAAAATTAATTTTGACATGATTATCGATATAGATACTTGATTTTAATTTTTGAATCATTTTAATTTGGCATGGTTTTATTTTAAGTTTACTCTCTTATACTGACATAGAAATGTCGATGATGCAATTTTTTGAAGGTGAGGAGATTGTAATAACCTAAAAGTTTAAAATAAACTTATTTAAAAAATATTAAAAAAAATTAGGTTGAGCGGTGCAGTACAGTGCTTGTAAACACAACGATACAGAGCAATGTAGTAACGAAAAATGTGGCCACAACATTGAAGGCTCTATTATATAGTAACTATGGTGGTGGCAAGCAGTGCTCCGGTGCAATGGTGGATATGTGTTGCGATACCAAGCACTAAAATGAGTATATATATATATATATTAAATATCAATGTCATCCCTTACCCCCTCCCATAGTCATATTGTTTGGCCACGAAGGAAATGAAAAGAAGGAGAGGGGAAGAGAAGGGAGGGAGGAGAGGGGAGAGAGAAGAGGGAGAAAGCTCTTCGAGGAGGTTTCATTCATTGCTTATGTTACGAATTTTGATCTATTTGAAGTAAGTGACTATCCTTTACTCCTATTTTTGTTGATTTTAATCTTATCAAAATTGATAAAAATATTTTTTTTTTCTAAATTATCGAGCTTTCAAAGTGTAACTTTTAATATATGATGGATATGATTGTCACGAGTATTTTAACTATAATATTTTTAAATTTCAATAGGTAAATTGGTAGTTATATATTTTTTTTAAAATTAATACATAGTATGAAGTGTCTCATTCCGAGCCATAATGAGCCTAAATCAAAGGCCTAAAGCATAATTGTAAACTTCAAGATATTAATTGGAGGACCAAATGATCTCAAACTTTGTCATGCTTGTAGTTCAATCGAGCGTCTCAACAAGATGAATCCAAGGAGCCCTCAAATGCTTAATTTCAACATCATTAAGATACTCAAATGTTGAATGAATATTTTATAATCAAGGTAATCAACATGGGTCGTCTAGTGGAGTGTTTCAACTTTTCTCCTTTTTTACAGGAATGACACTCTAAAAAATCTATAAATAGACTCACACTCTTTACATTAGGGGGAGGTGCTTGGACCTTTCGTTTGAGATTTAAATGAGCTATGAGGCTTGAAGAATCTCTGAGCTCCAAGTGATTATCATTGCTAGCAAACCCTCGCCGGCTGATTGCCACTGGGCTTTTATTGGCCAATCATTGCCACCAAATCTCTATCCTGTTGACGTTCTTGGACATCCGCTTAGCCTATTCAGGTGCTTGAAGATCTATTGAGATTATGTGCATTATATTTTAGAGGAAGTTGAGAAGAGCATATCCATTTAATTGAGTTTGTCTATAATAACAATTTTCAATTAAGCATTTGTATGGCTCCGTATGAAGTGGAAAAAAAAATATTTATCATAGACAGAGGTGGGTGAGAAGAAGTTGATGGGTCCAGAATTGTTGGATGATGCCACTGAGAATATAGGTTGATCGGGAACAAATTGATGACAGCTCAAGATAGATAGAAAAAGTATTATGATCCAAAGAATATAGCTGTTGAATTTCATATGGGTGATTTTGTTTTCATGAAAGTTAGTCCTTTGAAATATGTGAGCTTAATTGGTAAATAAGTAAATCTAAGTCCAACATGTATTGGGCCTTCTGAGGTGATCAATAGAGTGGAGAAATTTGCTTACAAGTTAATACTACTATTATGTCACAAAAATTACCTTGATTGGACACAAATCTCGAGGCATATCCAAGTTGAAAATTTTCAAAATTAAATTTGGGACCATCTGAACTCTTATTTCAGCAAATTAATATTCAAACTGAATATCTCAAAGAGACTAACCCAACAACACAAAAATCGATATGATCCAAGCTCAAATGGGTCCAAATCGAGGGCTTGAAGCACATTTAGAAGGTTCAAAGCATAAGTTGGATGAACAAATGATATCCAAATATAGCATGCTCATAGTCAAATTGAGTGACTTGACGAGAAAAATCCACCGAGCCCAAGATCGCTTAATTATAACATCATTTGGGCACACAAATGCTTGACAAATTTTTTATGATCGAGGAGATTAATATGGGTCATCCGATGGAGCACTCCGAATTTGGGCCATATCTTCTTCATATTTATCGGACATGACACTATAAAAAATCTATAAATATACTTCCACTTCCCACGTGAATGGGGGCTTAAAGCTTGGACCTTTTGCTAGAGATTGGAAAGAGCTCTAAGGCTTTAAGGATCTAGAGTTCTACCCAAGCACCAATGCCGGCAAACTTATGTTGACCATCGTTAGACCACCGCTCAGTCGTCATACCATCCCACGGTCACCAACATCCACCGGACTTCTATCCGACCATTATCGATGGCCACCAAACCACTTTTTGTCCGTCCACTGCCGTTGAACTTCTGCTCGACCACCTACCCCCATTGGCCTACATCACTCGCAAACTATTGTCCACTCCTGCCTTTTTTGCACGCTGTCGCCCCTAGACTACGGTTCCCTGACCTCCGTCACCTGCTAACTATGGTCTCTTCGACCACCATCGCCCATCTACTATGGTCCACTCTGACCACCATCACCACCGATTATGGTCCATTCTGACCTCCATCGTTTGTCGACTATGGTCCCTTTAACCTTGCTCAACGACTGTAATCCACTCTAATAACCATTGTTAGTCGACTACGATCCACCCCAACCTCTATTACCCACTGACTATGGTCCCTCCGAACTCTATCTCATAATGACTATGGTCCCTCAAATCACTGTCACCCTTGGACCACGATCCACTTAGACCACCGTCGCCCACTGATCATGGTCTATTCCAACCTTCGTCACTTGCTTACTATGATATTTCCAACCTTTATCAATTGCAAACTATGATCCTGCTGACCACCTTTGCTTGCCTATTACGGTCCACTTCGATTATTATTTCTTTCCAACTATGGTCCATCGAACCTTTATTGCCCACAAATTATTATCCCTCTGACCTTCGTTGTCCATTAACTATGATCTCTTTGACCACCATCGCCCATCGACTACGATCCACTCTGAACACCTTCCCTCACCGAGTATGATCCGTCTAACCTTCAAATATTATCCCTCCGACTACTATCGCCCAATTATATTCTTCTAACTCCAACTATGTATTTTGATTTATATGATGTATATTTGTTAAAATGAGCCAATACCTTCTCCCAAGGAAAGGCGTCTCATGTAATCACCTATAAATACCAATAAATATTTCAACTAGGCATGACCTCGTGGTTTTTGCCCCTTTTCAGAGGTTTTCATATAAAAATTCTTGTGTATCTTAACATTACCACACCCCTCTATCTTTTTTATGTGTACTTGCTGAATCTTCATTAAAAGCTAAGGCATGAAACTCTTTATCTCTCTATCATCGCGAATGTTCTAGCATGTAACATCTACCAAATCATATACTTGATGTGCATAATATGTTTCTTGCGTTTGTTTTAATGAAATGGGTTTCTAATACATTATTAAGAGTTCTTGAAGATGAAGTGGAAATAAGGCCTTAATGTATCCTGGATTATGACATAAAATAATTAAGGAATAAAAAAATTCCTATGGTTAAAATTAAATGGAAATACAGGTAAGAAAGAATAGTATCATCACGTGACCATTAAGTGTCTATTTTACAAATCGTTTTCATCAGAGCATTCTAGACATATTGGGCTATCTATTTTTTTTTTATTTAATTTTTGGACCCTTGTATTTAAAGATATAAAATAATTAATAAGGATTTTACACTAAAAGCTGAACAATTGACATAATTACTAATGCATCTCCAGATCATTTGATTATTAAAATATTAATCCACCTGCAAAATTTTACATAAGCTATTTCCCATCCCAATAAGGAAAATATAGAAGAAAAGAGAGGACCTAAGGATTGTAGGTCTTATAACCATTTGTGTCGATTAGTGCAGTTAAAAATTTTACTCGTCTAAAGGCAGACTATCATTACCATACCTCTGATTTTAATAAATTTATGTATTATGTTTTATAAATTTTAATGTGGACAAAACTTATAAAAGTTATCATATCTCAATTTTTAGCAAATTTTCGCCATCTAACTTTGAAGAGGTGGCTCATATGGCATAACACTTTACTTGTATAACACTTAGTTTTCATCTTCCGGCTGGTGTATTGCTCTAATACAATTTGTAACAACTCAAACTCTTAACTATTGATATATTGTCCGCTCTGACCTAAGGGCCTCATGATTTTGTCATATTGGTGTAACTTCCTAGGATGTCACCTATACCAGAATTTCTCCGGAATGGGTATCCTTAATGCAGAGTTTTTAATGAAGTTCTAACAATTACACTAAAATGTAATTATTTAAGAGGTTCTAAACATTACACTTCTTTTTACTTAAGGGCTTTCACATTAGTGGCTCTGGTAGATTAATTAACGGACAAATAGATAATTCTTTTAAAATTAGACCCTAGTTTTTACAAATACAATAATATTTTAGATGTGCTAATTATGAGCACCGAATGACATAATGCTAATTGTTTGAACTTTGGTACGTACATGTTCTATTAAAACAAGTGAAATAGGCATATGAAGTGCCTGATGTTGTGGCCGATATGATTTTGTTTTATTTATTTATTTTTTAAGTTAAGCTTTTTTATATAATTTCAAAATTAATTTTGAGATGATTATCAATATAGATACTTGATTTTAATTTTTGAATCATTTTGATTTGGTATGGTTTTATTTTAAGTTTACTCTCTTATACTGATATAGAAACGTCGATGATGCTATTTTTTGAATGTGAGGAGATTATAATAACCTAAAATAAACTTATTTAAAAAATATAAAAATTCTAGGTTGAGCAGTGCAGCACAGTGCTTGTAAACACAACGATACAGAGCAATGTAGTGCCGAAAAATGTGGCCACAACATTGAAGGCTCTATTATATAGTAACTATAGCGGTGGCAAGCATTACTCCGGTGCTATGGTGAATAGGTGTCGTGATACCAAGCACTAAAATGTGTGTGTGTGTGTATATATATTAAACATCAATGTCATCCCTTACCCCCTCCCATCAGTCATGTTGTTTGGCCAGGAAGGAAATGAAAAGAAGGAGAGGGGAAGAGAAGGAAGGGAGGAGAGGGGAGAGAGAAGAGAGAGAGAGCTCTTTGAGAAGGTTTCATTCATCGCTTATGTTACGAATTTTGATCTATTTGAAGTAAGTGACTATCTTTTACTCCTATTTTTGTTGGTTGTAATCTTCTCAAAATTGATAAAAAAATATATATTTTTTCTAAATTATTGAGCTTTCAAAGTGTAACTTTTAATATATGGTGGATATGATCGTCATGAGTATTTTATAGTATTATTAAATTTCAGTAGGTAAATTGGTAGTTATAATTTTTTTAAAATTAATACATAGTATATATATTTCTCTGCATTTCATGAATTATTGTATTTTTGTACACAATATTATATTACATTGAGAAAATGATATAACTAATATATGAGATAAATGTGATATTTATATGTAAGTAAAAAAGGTATTTATAACTAAGTAGTGATGATGGTCTGATGCTACTTCAATTTTACTTCTAGCTTTTGGTTTCTTTTTTATGTATATTTTTTGTAGCCTATGGTGGCATATATGCTTTTGGACATTGAACTTTGAATCAATATATAAATATTTACTATAGAAATGAAATTATATTTATTTCTATTTATTGCTTATATTTTTCTTTGAATGCAATAAGTTAGCTTTGATTGTCAATGATCTTATTGTTAAATAATTAAAAAAGGTATTTGAAGAAAAAGAAATATAAGGAAAATGAAATTATTTCATTTAAGATATTGGGGTATCAAATCATGTTGGGTTAGAACGGGTAGAATATTGTGAAATCCTTTAAGTAAAATAAGCTAAACTCTTAAATATTGATACATCTTTTGGTGTAATGATTTGAATGTCATTAAAAAATTATGCAGTTAAGCGTGCTCATCTCAAAGAAATTCTAGAATGGGTGATCTCCAAAGAAATTACATCAATAAGACAAAACCGTGAAACCCCTTAGGCTAAAGTGGGTAATATCTTGATAGTTAAGAGTTTGAGATGTTACAAATGGTATTAGAATAATATACCTGCTAGAAGATGGGAAATAAGTGCCATACAATATAAAGTGCTACGCCATGGGAGCCACCTCTTGAACCCTGTATTGGATAAAATGTTATATGATGTATGGGAGTCACCACTTGAACTTATAGGGGCCCCCTCTAGAATCCTATATACCCGGTGAAAAATTATGAGATAAAGATACTGATGGAGATGTTAGTTACTTAAGTGGGGGAGATTGTGAAACCCATTAAGTAAAAGAAGTTAAAAATCTTTAATATTGAGATGCCTTTTAGTATAATGGTTGTAATTTTGTTAAGAAATTCTACAGTTAAGCATGCTCATCTTAGGAAAATTCTGATATGGGTGACCTCCTGGGAAGTTATACCAACAGGACAAAACTGTGAGACCCCTTAGGCCAAAGCAAACAATATCTTGATAGTTAAGAGTTTGAGTTGTTACAAAGCATATATTAATTATGGAGGCGTAACACCTTCTTACCATCATAGGGAGTCATGCAAATAAATGACTAAAGTGAACGATCTAACAAAGGCCCTAAAGTGATTGGTGAATTCAAAGTCCAAAGAGAAAGGAGGAGGATCAGAGGATAAATTGTACCTACCATATGAGTTTGACAATATTTAAGGGTCATGAGCTTATATTCTTATGCACACCTTTGATGCCATCTATCAATTCCTCAAAAGGAAGGATGTCAATTAACTTTACTTATGCGTAAGAAAGGAGAGAGAGATACAAAGAGCATTTTTTAAATCAAAGATTATCCAAAACTCTAACATGAAGTGTGCCAACCATCTAACCTCAAAGGTTGTTAGCTTTTTCTTAGGAGAAGTTACATGATGGCTTGTATTCCCCTTAAAACAAGAAGCTATGCATTGCAAGTGGTAAAATTAGATATTTGCACCATTTCTCTAGAAATTATGTTTTGAGAGATGAAACATTAAACACATAATAAGGTTGTCTTTTGAGAAACTAGTAGGCTGGTATAGTCCTTAGCATCAAAGGATCATATCAAGACATATTTCAAAACATTAAATTTTGATGAATAGTTTAGATATATAAGAAAAGCCGATCGATTTGTATTGACCAGAATTTTTTTTTTCCAAAAAGTAGATTGCCCACAAGCATGAGGCATTTTAATAGCAATACTTGACATTCCTAAGAACGATCATCTGGCACTCAAAATTCAACATGATATAAAATAGGAGGATTTACATACATATCACTTTATTTCATGCCATTTACATATCTAACATCCAAAATATTAATATTACATGCTTACCATCCATACAACAAAATTGGATGTATGGAATGAAATATTAAAGTTTATAAGATGATATGAATGATAGAAATGAATTATATAAATGATCTATTTGATATTAAAATTTTATATAAATGATAGATACGTAATATTAATATTTTAAATGTTATATATATAAATAACATGAAATAAAGTGATATATATGTAAATTTTCTTATAAAATATGCTAAAATTTAGCTAGAAGTACAGTAGGTTAAGAAAAATTCTCACTTTACAGTATTGACACCTGATCACAAAACTACCATCTTGATAGTCGTATTAAGGCCGGCTCTCATTTTCGTCATCCTGATTATTAAACCTGAAGCTGATGCCACCGCCAGCCTGGTTATGCCAACTATTTCCCTCTGAACTCTAATAGATTCCTTGCCGGCTCCGCCTCCTTGTCGATCCATCGCAAATCGAGTTCTGTTACCAGATTTGATAGGTAAGGAAGTACCCGCCGCAGCGAAGTTGTTGATGATTTGATGTGGTAGGCAACACCTACAGAGTCTCCCGCGTACTGGTCGTTTCTCCAGATAATAACGTGCCCAAAATCATCTTATCGGTAAGTCTAAAACTTTAGTAAATAGTTTCTGCCGAGAAATCAAAGGAAAAAGAATCGGAACTCAAAGTTAGGTTTTTGGCGTTCAGTTATATGCAATAGTTTGTAGATCTTATTAGAATCGCAATTGAATCCTCAGGGCCTAGCTGGGATTGGGAAGATGACGAGTATACTTGCCTTTGCCTGAGAGCTATTAGGGCCTTACCAAGGGAGGTAGGTCTCATGAAACGATACCATGCATTATTGGATTTGGAACCTTTTTTTTTTTTTTTAAACGTGATTATTCTTAGCTTTTATTTGTTTGGATCCTTTTATTCATGCAGGGGGTTTAATGTTGTAATAGAAGGAACAAGATTGCTGCCATTGGGAAGGCGCAAGATAGTAATACTGGTTGAGATTGAAGAAAATTTAAGGGTACACAGACTTATGGGCCTCTTGTTGTATTTTTCTCAAATTCTGTTTGGTTTATTGTCATTGATTATTGTGATGGTGTTGGCAATATATCTAGCGATTCTACCCCGACATCTGGTACACAACAAGTTTGATTTGCTCTTGCATCCAATACTTCTCTAAGACCATTCACTTGGTTTTTCAACACCAATACCACATGGGCCACACCATCAACATCATCATCACGAGGATGAAAATTTGAAATACTTCCTTGAATATTGCCATCTATTTGATTCCGAAGAGACTTGAATGTGCAAATCAAAACTAGTGAATCATATTTATCATTTTGATGAAAAAACTTGAATGTGTAAATCAAAACTAATGGACAATGTTCAATCATTTTGGCAAAGTATTGCAAGTGAAACAAAATTGATATGAGTTGACCTAAATTGATTAAACAGCTTAAAGAACAACGTTTTCCATTTCCTGAGTACAAGATCATATGCATGAATAATTTATGTGTGATCAGTTAGTTCTCGAGAAGATAAAGATTCAACTAAGCTTGAATTTTGAAGATCAGTTATTAAGTATGTTAGTACAACAACACTATCAACTTGCCAAAAATAGATCCTAATGATCAAGAAAAAGCCAAATTGAAGAAACCATGTGGGAAATATAGCCAAGATGTGGTGGAAGTATCGAAAACATTGAAAGCATATGTATGAGTTTTAATGATAAAATTCTTTTTAGGGGGGATATATTGTGACACCCCAAGTATAGCATGTGACTTAATTTAGAGATTAGTGTTAATTTGGATTTTGGTAGGTGAGCCAAAATGGATTCCGCTTTATGGATTGATTGAAAGCATATTCTAATGCTGACTGACTTGATTTATAGTTCCTTGGCACTTCTATCAAGTGCCCTGAGAAGGTTTATCTTGGCCTAGTTCTAAGAACTTATGCCAAGTAGTATCAAAGACCAAGTAGTTGTATGGCAAGGAAAATTGTTTGAACTATTAGTTATGTGTAGGGTTGTCTTTTTACTCCATAAGGTATCTCTTCTGCCAAAACTATATTTTTACAATTAACGCACACTAAAACATCTAATTTCAATTAGATTTTATAAAGATCTCCATTATCAATATAAAATTGTATAGACTAAGTAATGATCTTTGATGTAACTTTAATTAAGCTTATGAATTTCCGTTATAATGTGTTAATGTTGATGTATGTGTGTATATACAAAACAAACAACTAGGAGAATATGCAAACATATATGCATTAGCTTAATGTAGGCTTCCCCAATTCGCTGCTATTTGGATATATGCTCCAAATTATGTGTTCCGGTTTGAAATGCTTTCTTTGGGTGAAATAGTGGTGTGGGAGTGGGCAGCTTTCCTAATATTCTGGTAGGAGGTAGCTCTGCCTTCCATCTTTTTTCGATAAGAAAATCTTTTAAATTTCTGCTAATAGGTGCAGCTTCTTAATGGTTTTTTTTTGCTTGTTCACTTGAAATATATGAAATATGTTTCTTAGATACAACGTGCAATAAGTTCAGAATAGCTCTGCATTCCGTCTTTTTTGAAGAAAATTTCTTTTCTATAATTCTGATAGGTGCAGTATTATTGATGTTTTCTTGGCTTGGTCATTTGAAATTTGTGGAATATGTTTCTTCGATACAATGTGTAATAAGTTTGGAGCACCATCAGGTTTTACATGAGGATTCAAGAATAAGCTTTGTAGAAAGAAAAGAACTAGAGAGTGCAACTATGAAGTACATGGTGACGACAATAGTTTGAGTAAAGTGCCAAGACAATTTTCAAAAGTCTGCAAATTCAAATCTGTCTTACTTTTGAAAAGTAAAGGCTTTTTTTTCCTTTATGATGTAAGAGGTTAAACATCTAAGAGTAAGATATCTAGGTGATATACAATGACATGGAATTATTTTGTTTCTGGCAATTGATGATTGTAAGGTTTCACTTAGGTTTGCACAGTCTACTCAACTTTCTGTAGTATTTGTATTACATTTTTCCTGGCCAGATTTTATGCTAACTCATGCATAAAATTATTCCAATTTGATTCATATTTTAAAATTTTCTTTATTATTATCTAGTGCCATCTTGATTCAAATGGTGAAAAAGCTATAATCAGTGATTGTTAATGAAATTAAACAACTCTCAAGCAGGAGCAAAAAAGCGAGTTCATCTTCAACCGTCTGTTCTCTTTATGTTTGTGATGAAGCAATACCGCTGTATCCACTCAGCAATCTGTATATGCACTAAACGCCATCTAAGTGAGGATGCAATATTCCTTGTATTTCAACACCTCAACTGGAATCCTAGATTAATTGCAGCAATTTCTTGTGTGTGCAAATGGTTTGATGATATTGCCAAACGAGTTCTATGGAAGGAATTCTGCCGAACCCGAGCTCCAAAGATGATGTTAGATCTGCAATCTAGTGGTAGTCATAGCGTCTATGGGAACTGGAAGGCGCTTGCTAAACTTCTAACATATTGTTCAGGATGCAGCAAAAGAGGTCTGTTTAATAGCACGTATATCCCAAGTCACTTTGTCCATCAAACACGATTTTCAAGGACATCAGGCAAAAGCTTTCTAATTCCACAGTGTAGAACAGATGTCCTGTATGTGTCAGACCCCTGCGAGCATCTTGATCAGGGCGAAGATCGTGATGTGGGCTTTTTTCGTGGTGTCTTCAAGTCATTTTCTGTCTCAAAAGTCCGGAAAATGTTGATTGATAGGGGAGCTAAACTTCATCCAATGGAGGTTTGTCCATACTGTAAAGCAAAGATGTGGAGCATGCTACAGGCAAAGATGGTACCAAAGAGTGCGGGCAGCAGATTGGGTTCTTATGATGACTGCATAGAGTATTATGTATGCTTGAATGGGCATTTACTTGGCATGTGCACTCTATTACCCCTATCTGATTCTGAAGAGACATCTGAAGTAGAGTGATATTTGGAAATCCTTCTGAGGTAATTCATTATAATATCGTTTTTTATTTTTGTTTGCTAAAACTTGATGTATGACTTGCCTATAAGATATCTTGGAATGAAATAAAAAATTACTCTCTCTCTCTCAACCCTCCTTGGAACTCCTGTCCCATCTGGCTTCCATCTGTTGTTCTACACAAGTTTATACACTCGTCTACACTTTATTTGCTTTGCTAAATATTGCACCACAAAAGTTTTTTTTTTATTTTTTTTTATTCTTGGTCGCACACTCTAACCTGCACGGCATGTTTCACAATTATAAGCTTTGCTGCTTCACGTATCACACTTCATGCCGCTGCACATCACACTGCCGCTCTCCTGCTTATACACGTCATGCTTCACATGCGTTTGCTATTGTTGCATGATCATGGCCTATATACAGGTGACCTAGCGGTTGCTTGTACACCATTGACATTTGAGTTTTCAGCATTGCTCCTGGACCATTTTTACTTCCTGAAGTTCGTATGGTTACCCACATAAAATTTCCACCTGTTAGAATGGCATCATCACATGAATGTTTTTTCTGAAGAATGTCAAAATTATGGTGCATAGTTATTTTAGGCTTGAACTCACATGAGGAAGAAAAAAAGTCCACAACTTAGTTTTGCACTAAGTACTAAGGAAAGCATCTAAGTGCCATCGATTTCATAAACAAATGGGCTTTCACAATTATTATTTCATAAACAATTGGGCTTTCACAACTGGACCCCAAGCAAGAAGAAGAAGAAGAGAAGGATAGGAGGGAAGAACTCCTCCTCGACCACTGTTGGAGTTCTGCCCGATGCCCGAGTGACGCCAGAATTCTGCCCGACGCCCGAGTGACGCCAGAATTCTGTCTAACGCTCAAGTGATGCCGGAATTCCACCCGATCTCCAAGTGATGCTGGAACTCTGCCCGACGTTGTAACTGATTTTCAATCCAGAAGTGATTCATTTTAATCTGATCATCCTAAATTTTAAGGACGAATCAGTCTCTTGTATTTAAAACAAACACTAGTGGAATTATTTCAACTAGGCGTGGCCCCGTGGGTTTTCCCTTTTCAGGGTTTTTCATGTAAAAAATCCTGATGTTATTTTCTCTCATGTTTGTGTGCTAAATATCCGTACAACGCTGAGACGAAAATTTTATTACTCTATCGCCGCGTATATTCTAGCCAGCAACAGTACGCGGCGATAGAGTTAGAAATTTTCTTCTAAGCGTTGTACGGATATCTAGCACACAAACAATACATATGACCTTAGGTCATCTCATGATGACAAATTATTCTAGTTTTTATTCTTGTCATTATCATGAGTAATATTATAAAAAGATCTCATAAAAAATATGGATGTCATGGTGGCTATGCAAATCGATATCCCATATCTCATCAACTTCATATTTTGTAATATATTCCAACCCTCATAACTTCATCTACAAGTCGTGATGAATTGAGAAATGAACTATATGTCGTGGGTTCCGAAAATTCGCATCTCGGCCTTTTTGTGCTTTTTTTCCTTTTTTGAGCAGAATTTTATTGGGATTATGTTCCCACATATATTTTCAAAAGGTAGATTAAATTTAAGATGATATACTACTATGATTTTGTGATTTGGTTCTAAGTTTTATATAGACACAAGACAATTACTCCTTTCGATTAATCTAGTCGTTTGATAAGCACTAAGTACCCAATATATAGCATCAATAATTTTAATTTTGATTTGAGTTTTTAGGGTTTTGAAATTTACCACCGTACACTTAAAGCTGGTGGTGAAGAATGGTGACAAAGCTGATCAAAATCCCATAGTTCCATTGTCCCGGTTTGTCTCTGTCTCATATCTACTTAATCAGAGGATACAGTAAACCCAACCTAAGCTAAGGATCTTTGTCGGCAACCATTGTTTGCTTCGTCTAAGAGTATATTGTAGACTTGAGATGAAAGTTTGCCTAAGGGGATAAATTCAAGTTGACCTTAGCCAACAATGGATTTTGTGCTCTGTAAAGTATACATTATGATTTATTATTCAAGATTTTTGAGCCATTGAAGAACATACGGGCTTTGACCGTGATCATAATTTAGTGGGGTCATTTTGTGGCAAAATACTCTATCAGAGGGCCCTAGTTATAATTTTATATGTGGTATCATTGGACGATAAAATCAGTAGTTAGAAGACACATATAACATACTTACTAGTCATAGATTATTTGAGAATGAATCTTAACGGTACGTTGGATTGGACATTTGTTTTTGTGAGTTAAAATTATTCTCAAATTTATCATCCCCGACAAATTGTTGCAGAGAGTAGAATTTTTGCTTTAAGTTTTGGATGATTTAATTTCACTTGTATGCTTTTAATATTATTAAACATTAGATTTTAAGTTTCATTTAAATTTGAGCCCCTGAGTAATTAATTTTGAAATTTAGGGGATTTTATGAGAATTAAGTTGTTCCCTTTGGTTGAGATTTTTGTCAACATGGTCATCCTTAGAGTTTTTAGGCAGCTTTATTTTGTTATTTAAACCTTGTCAATTTTGTTTTCCCGCCTTTAGATGATCAAGTTTAGCTGATGATTTTATGAATTATCGTATGAATGTTGATACTAAGAGTTTATATTTTTATGATCAATTTTTCTTAAGAAGGATTTGAAGGCCAAATGAGAATTTAAAATTACTTATCTCAATAAATTTCAGGATTATATATTTGTTTGTTAATCCAAGTCGTGCCAACTCTAATCCTTTTAATGAGAAGGATTAGACTTGAAATCTTGGTCCATATTTGTCCGCAGAACATTTTTGGACCTTGGATTTAGGAATTTGGTGTAATGGTCAGAGCATATACAAGAATTTTAAGTTTATCTTAAATGACGAGCACACTTTTTTAGTACGTTTGCACAATGCACTTGTACTCTTTTAGGTGCATTTGCTTATTCTATTTGCATGTTTTTTAGTGCACTTACATGATGCATACGTGTACTTTGATTGTATTGGTCCCTTTTTGGTACATTTGCACAATACACTTGCACAATTTTTGGTATACTTATATAATGCATTTGCATGATGCACTTGTATGTCTTTTGGTATATTTGTATAGAATATTTGCACATTTTAATTGAATCAATATGCTTGTTGGAGCGCTTACATGTGCAATTTTTAAATCATTTTCCTTAATATCTTTACATGAATTTTAAAGTAGTGGTGTGTGCCTCTTGAAAATGGATATAGTACAACCCAGATTGACTATTTTCTTATTAGAAAATTAAATCGTTTAGATTGTAAAGATTGTAAAGTTATTCTGAGTGAAAATTTATGTACTCAACATCGATGTTGTTGTTGTTGTTGGTGGTGGTGGTGTGTGCCTCTTGAAGCAGCTGCACAGTTTTTGGGGCAAAAGATTTAAAGTTCATTATAAATTTTCAATCCGCACAATATTCTCAAATGTTACGCCTCTGTATTCTTCGTGCTCGTTTGAGCATATGCGGACTTTTCAATTTAAAAGGGGTTATTTCTCATGCAATGTTCAATGTACTTGCATTGCAAACATGCATGATTTTTAGTACAGTCGTATGTCCATGTACACGATGCATGGCGCACTAGATGCATTTACACGTTTTCAGGTAATTTTAATGGAGTTCGAGGGTTTCCTCGAGATGCGTACATATGACTTGAAATGTTCAGATTTAGTATTTTTATTCGCATTCACAGTTTTTTGATCAATTTTGAGATTGTACGCATTAGAGTTTTGGAATTTTCTCAAAATTTACGTGAGTGGAAAAGTCATGCAAATATTGATTTTCCTGCTCATACTTGCAATTTAAACATTTTTTAAAATTGCCTTTTGTTTGATTGCATTAAATATGATTGTGGATCAGGTGGTGAAGCCAAAATGGGTATGAGTATGGGCACATGCTTCATATATTGTGCTTGAAGGTATTTAAATATTATTTTCATTTATGGTGCAGGCCCAAGTCCTGGATGAGAAAAGTGGAGGGTTGCGTTAGGTAGTCGACAGCCAGCGTAAAACTTGTCGAACAATAATGACATGAATCCTTTAAGAAATTGTGTTAATGCTAGGGCGTCCCCTGGAAGCGACGCGCTGTATGGCCTGAATACAGTGACAAGTGTGCAAGGGCCGCTGCACCGGCGCCCGGGTGCAGTGTTAAATAGGCAAGGGTTCCCACATCAAGGACGGATGTGGGCAAAGAAGCTAGTCCTTGAAACTAAAATTAGGATAGGAACTTGGAATATAGGTTCC
>NW_021319289.1:614432-637864 GCF_001605985.2 Dendrobium catenatum | reverse complement strand
TTGAAATTTTGATTTATTATTATTATATCCATTTTTTATTATTTTAAATATAAAAATTATAAATAAATTAATTTTTAAAGTAAAATTTAATTTTTGAATAAATATTCATTTTAATGCATTTCGATTCACTTGTTAAATTTCATCACTCGTGCTCGTCGAATTCTTGTTTTGCGCGTCCAGGTTAATTTTTTTGTTCACTTTTCTCATTTGGCTACGACCAATATGAGTGTCATTTCCTAGCAATTTGCGTATTCCAGACCCGATGGCATAGTCCATTTTGCTAAAAGAGGTAATTCGGGTGACTTTACAAAATGTTGCGCACGTGATGTCTTTTTCAATCGCTTTAGGTTGAGTTGATCACAATTTTTTTTTTTGTAATTTCGATGTTCTGAGCATTAAGACAATCCTTTTTTACGATGGAGGTCAACTGAAAAAGTTTGCGCAGCGTTACACTTGTAGTTCACTATGTTCGTCATTCTTTTGATCTGCCACTGTTGATTTTAACGTTCTAGACATGCCAATGTTGTCTATTTTGCAAGGAGATAGCATATCGGGTGATTGGGCATAGCGTCTTAGCACATTGTACTTGCCTCACATGCTGTCGCGTCAATCAATTGTAGATCTTGTTAGGAGTCCCCGTGTTTGCCATTGAATATATTTTAGAGGTCAATAAATATACCAGGATAAACTGGAGGGACTCATTTCATGTCTATGTCCAACCACTCCAACATCGAACATTCCACTAACTCTAGCTATCCCAATACTTTCCTCTCCTCATGTGCGTGAGCCTAAGCATGATGATTGTTTACATATCTAAATTATCATTAGTGCTAATTATTTATGATGGGCATGTGTTATTTATTATTATCATTACATTTTCTTATTTTTGATGATATTCTCCTTAATTGTTCTTTTCTCATGCATATATATATGCAAATTTATTCTTGTATTATAAAAAATATAACTCAATAAAGGTATAATATTTTTCAATTATTTCCCTCTTCTTCAAATATTTGAGCCAGATGTTCGAAGTTACCTCTTCTTCAAATATCTATTCATTGCTGCCCTCCACATGTCCTCTCTATCAAAGGCTGATCTCAACCATGTTGGCAACTTGATATTGCCGACCACACAATCGAATACACTACTCCCTGAACCAACCATGACCATGATTGCACTCACCATCTTTGTACTTGATTGTCCTAGCAACCTTATCTCGATTGCATATTCATCCTCAACCTCTTATGTCACCTGCATCAGCTTCCATCTTGTCAATCATCTTCTTTATTCTCCAAAAATTCACTATTAAATTGGCTTCTCGAATGGCAATTGGTTAGTGACTTTGCTTTTTTAAGAGTAAAAATTCTTTCAATATTTTTCTCACATTATATCGCAAAGATTCTACTCACCTCAATATTGTCTTTTTTTAATCATGTTATTGACCCTAATCACGGACCATCTCTAGAGATACTCAATCACTAGTCTATGACAATGCTTCTGCGAACCCTTACAAAATATAACCTAAATGTTCATCTCTTATTCTTTTTGTTAGTTTTCTAAAGGATGTAATCACTTGTCTCCTCTCATCGTTGACCACGAAATCTCACTACTATTTTTTATTGTTGGTTTTCAACAGGAGAGATTATTCCGTGCCGAGTCCGGACCGAAGAACAGTACCGCTTTTTCTGCGCACACTCACAGAATTCAGACACAACTCCGATCCGAACTCGCATGTAATAATCTCTCCTTCAACAGAAACTCTTCTGATCGATATTCACAACACTACCTCGGTAAAATGTACAAGAAGACACATTGATCTCAATGTCAATAACCTCATTAAATGCTGTGCTTGATGCTCTTCATTAAAACTATTTATTATTACTCTTCTTTGAAGCTCTCAAAAGAAGCTCTCATTTGGTACTTCTGTCAATGCTCTTTATCAATACTCTTTGTTGATGCTTTCCATTGATGATCTTTATCAATATTTTTGTTTAAGAATCTTATCCACGTTTTCTCTGGCATATATCTTGTTGTCTATTTTATGCCTACGATTTGCACTGCTTTCGTTACGGATTGATCACACTTTTCTTGTGATACTTAATAATTTTTTTAGCAAAAAATTTTGTTACTACTTCATCTTTGGTCATTACAGGTTAAATATGAACAAATAAACATAAAGTAAAAGTCTTGCACATTTTTCTAAGATCATTATTGATGAGAGGATTGAAACCAATATTAGTGTACTATAAGACAAAATTATGTCTTTACAGGCTAATTTAATTTGGGTCAAGTCACCTTATAAAACATGCTAACTCTTATGGTTCTATTTTTATTTCGTTGGGTTGGTTGCCAAACGTCATGTAAACCCCCCCAATCAACGTCGTCATGTGCAAGTTAGATTGAGATATCGGTCTTTTTTGAAGAAGGGAAAAAATATTATATATATAAGGTTTTTGGATGCAGAAGAAACATAGAGGATATGAAAGAACTTATAAAAAATACATACATGTGGGGGAAAACTATGAAATTCACAAAAAATAGTAAAAATTATGAAAAAAATTTTGGATGATTTTATGAACTTTGTTTAATGCTCTAAATTTCCTCAAGGCTTTCTAAAGTATATATATATCTATTTTTTCATTACAAACCATTTAATTATGCAAAAAAAAAAAGGCATAAATATTGACGAGAATGAGGTATTTGTTGGACTAGATCCTTTATAAATAAGAGGTAATGTTGGCAGCTTGTGCCTAAGCAGTTGTCTAAGACCAAGTCAAATGATATAAAATCTCCCTTGCACCTAATCAAAAGGAATCTTACCTAGGATCTAGATTGCTCTACTAAGGACCTAGGTTGCTTCTAATAGGCATGGTTGATGAGTTGATCAAATTATGCAAGTAAGATTCTTTAGTTGTCTTCAATAGTACGAAAAATATTGAAAACCTCCAACACTTGAAAAAGAATTATTGCAAGAAAAAGAGTTTGAAGATTTTTGTCATATTAGCGCAGGCATTAACCATGCCAATTTGTGTGATAAGCTCTTGTGGGCTTCGAAAATTCGCGCCCCGACTTCTTCGCGACCCCTTTTCTTTCTTCTTCGGGTCGTTGAGGAGATTTTTAACGCTTAAGTTCCGAGGCAAATTTTCAGCAGGCAGATTGGGTTGTGAATAAGATATTACTATGAGATTTCACCCACATTTTGCGAGGACTTTATAATCTGAGTTTAGGTTTCCTATAGGCGTAATCTCCCATTGTTAATTATCCCTCCCTGTAACGAGAGAGAACTTTCGATTAAGGCTAGTCATCAAATAAATATGGGGTATCTGGCGTATAGTAGCAGCAGAGTTAGATATTTGGAAATTTAATATTTAAAATTGAAAATTCAGTTGCACTTAAAGCGGATGGCGGCGGGAATGATGATGAGCCCGATCAAGATCCCATGGTTATGTCGTCCTAAGTCATCATAATCCCTGATATACTTAGTTAGAGGATAAAGTTGACCCAACCTGACAGAAGGATTCTTGTCAGTAGCCATGGGTTGCTTCGTCCAAGGGTACCTTGTAGATCTAGGGTGAATATATTATTTATCTAAGGGGATAAATTTAAATCCGCCTTAGCTAATAGAGAGCGTTGTGCCCTATCGATCATATTATATTGATTCATTACTCAAGGATTTGAAGTCATTGAGAACATGCGGGCTCTAACCATGACCGTAATTTAGTTGTGCCATTTGGCGGCAAAATCAATCGTTTACCTGCGGTGCCATTTAACGGCGAAACCATTACTGTGGTGCCATTTGATGGAGAAACCACCGGTTAGAGGACACGTGTCATGTCCTTACTGGCAAATGAAGGATTCAGAATG
Source organism: Dendrobium catenatum (assembly GCF_001605985.2). Taxonomy (NCBI): domain Eukaryota; kingdom Viridiplantae; phylum Streptophyta; class Magnoliopsida; order Asparagales; family Orchidaceae; genus Dendrobium; species Dendrobium catenatum. The sequence goes on along the minus strand of NW_021319289.1, from coordinate 634,000 downwards.
AATCTTAGTAATATTATTAACCAGACATTTGCTCTTTGTGAGTTGAGGTGATTTTCAAATTTGTCCGCATCGGCAAACTGCTGCGGAGGGTGGATGAGTTTTGTTTTAAGTATTTAATGATTTATTTCAATTTTAAATATTTTGACATTATAATATTTTTTTAACATTATAATATTTTTGGAATTTTGAATTTTCATGGGCATTTGGGAAGCATTTTAAATATTTGCGGCCATCTCCGGTTGAGATCTTCTATCAAAATGGTCATCATTAAGGTATTACGAGCAATTTTATTTTGTTGGTTGAACCTTGTTGACTTTGTCTGCTTGTTGACAGAGGATCGGGTTCGTTGTCGGCTTTGTGCATTTATTAATGAATTTTCTTTATTATAAACCTTAAAGGCCTAATATGAACATTTAAAATAAATTTCTCGGTTAATGCCGCAATCGTATATTTGTTTGATAGCTTGAATCGTGTCGACTCCTATCTATTCACATAGAAGGATCAGACTTGAATTTAGGTTCATTTCTTGACTCGAGTAACATCCTCAAATGTCACATGTGTAACTATAACATGCTCGTTGAGGCCCATGCGGGTTTTTAATTGGACGTATCTTACAAATTGTGTTTGTACGATGGTTTCATATATGTGCAGCAGGCATATATATATATATGTATATATGTATTTTGCATTTGTTGCAGTGTGTGATATTTTATAAATCGCATTACGGTGTAATGCAGTAACGTGTAAAATGCATGTATAACATGTTCATACATTGTTTGTTTGCTTACACAACACATGTACATGCTAATTCAACATTTTATATAGTGCATAATATTTTTGCATATTGGTATAGGGCGCCACCGTTGTGTAATGTATGATGCATGCTCAATGATGTGCTTGTATAAAATGTTCTGCACACCGCAATGTGTATATGCATGATGTATTTTGCATGTTAATGCAATGTGTCGGTGCATGTTTTGATGCGTGAGACTATTTTTGCAATACTCAATTATAGCCAGCTACACAAATAGCCCATGTTAACGAGTGTGCAAGGTTTCATTTTGAAAGTTGTAGACGCCTTCTGTCCGTTTGTACGCGTGTTGCGGATCCGGTCAAGTGGCGCTGCGTTGTAGGTCATTTGCCGCTTTATGCATGTAGACTGTCATGCACTATTGAGTCTCCTGCAGTGGCTTGTAGTTGTTTGCATTTGTTGCATATTGCTCGCCCTATTTGCAGGGTACTGTTGTATTTGCTTGATGATGAATCATTGTTGCTTGTAGGAATGTTGTAGCATTCACTATTTGTGGTTGTTTACCACTTGTAGGTATATTATTTTGCACAAAATATCTTGCATTACTGCCAGCATATACTCTCATTCATCGTATGCTGCACCTTGTGTGTTTGCAAGGAGCTTCGTTATTTGCAAATGAGTTGGTGTATATATATGCATATTGGTGCTGACTACCATGTAAGTTTCATCCATTGCATAATTTCTCCATGCACATTGACCGGCAGGTTATTGTGTTCATTTGCATGCTGGCTTTCTATTCACAGGAGACTTCCGCATGCATCTGTAATGCCCATTGATATTGATTGAAGGGGAATTGTTGCATTCATAGCTTATCCACAGTTGTTGGTTGCAAGTGGATTAGTGCCTTCACTTGCGAGCTGGTTGGTTGTTGAGCGTAGGGAGTGTTGACCTATGAGTTAGTGTATTCCTTTGTTGTTGCTTGCAAGTACATTAATCATTGTTGCTCGCAAGCGAGCTAGAGTATTCGTCCACAAATTGTTTGATGTTAAATGTGTATATGCATTTATAAAGGGCCCGCCACCCTTGTAGAGCATCAACTCAGTGCATGTCAACCTCCACTGCTTGCGAGATTTGACGCACTTGATTGTATACTAATGTTGGTTGTAGAGTGGCATATATGTTGCACATCTTATATATATGTTGTTCATGAATGCACCACACCATTTATTGTACTCACCCCTTTCTACCCATAAGCTGATTGGCAGGGGAGGCATCGGTTGTTGTTTGTTCGTGGGTCAGCTATATTATTCATTGGAGGTCTCATACCAATGCTTGTAGTTGGGCAGTCATACCCTATGCAGTTTCATTAATCACCATTTATTCCTTTATTATTTATTGATGCTCATTTAAATGACCAGGATCTATTACTTAGCATTTGCATTTTAATCAAGATTATGCATTTTCCAATTTAATGCCCGGTTCCCAGTGGTTCATTCAAATTCATGTCCCTTGTCCATTGTTTAAGTTTAGCTCCCTTGTCACTAGAAAATTCAGTAGCCTTTCGACGTCTCCTCTGTTTAGGGAAAATTTCAAGAGTTTGGGCCTTCCTACCATGCCAAGAAAGGCCTGTATGGTAGCTGTGTGACACCGCGGTCGTCATTTTAAATCATTTAATTTTAGGGTTCGCCCTTCATCTTCTCTTTTCGTCGTTGTTGTTGGCTCCGGTGATTCGCGGGAGGTGCAGAGATTGCACTGTCGGTTCTTCGGCTCCCTCGTCACTATTCGACTTCGTTCCTTCGTAGGGACGGAGAGACCGCAAGCGTCACCCCCCCCCTCTCCGTCACAGTTCGTCTCCCACTCCTCCATCGCTGCCCGACTTCGTTGCTTCGCAAAGGGTAGAGATCGCACGAAGTCGCTTCTTCCGCTCCTTGTGGCCTTCCGACTTCGACTCCAACAGACCGAACCCACTTCGCCTCTTCCGACTCCAGTAGACCGAACCCAGACACCCAACGTCGACCTCCTTCTCTGACCCGTGCGTGACTTCCGCCTCTGAGCCATGCCCGATCGGGCTCCTCCTCTTTTATTTATGTGTAATATACTAATATGTGTATAGACATATAATTATAATTATAATTATATTTGTAATTATAATGTTTGGAAGAGAAAGAGAGAGAGAGAGATAAGATATATATATTCTTTCCAACAGGTGTTGAAGACCCTGGTCGTCATACATTAGGTCCGACCGGGATGGTTTGAAATTGAAGACCTGCGCCGTTGATTTTAATACAGACAGATGGTTTTAAATTTGAAGACCCCGGGCTGTCGTATCTTATATCTAGCCGGGATGGTTCCAAATTGAAGACCTCACTCAGTCGATCTTAGATCCTGGTGAGATGGTTTAAAATTGAAGACCCTACGCCGTCGACCTTAGGTCCGGGTAGGAAGAAATTACGGCAGTGCCGTCCCGATTTCTCCCTCGGTGGGAAGGAGACGCCGGGAGGATGCCGAAATTTCCTGAAAATCTACTTTGAAATAATTAGAGAAAGGAACGAATTTTAATTAGTTATTAAAACTAATTAAAATTTGTTAATTTAAATCAATTGATTGACAAATTAAATTGAATTGATTATCCGAGAGTATTTTAAATTTGAAAGAATTTTTAATTCTAAAAAAAATTTAAAATTCGATAGTTATTTAAAAATTTTGAGAGCAGTAAAATTTAGAGTTGATTTATTGGTTAATTATTTAATTAATCAAATGAGAATTTTTAAATAAAAAAAATGCAATAAAGAGGAGGAAGAAAAATAATTTTTCCACTAATCAGATGTGGGCTCCGAAAATTCCATTTTGGATGTGTGATCCCGGCCTCTCTACATCATCGGTCTATTTTTATTTTGAATGTTTGTGTGACGATGACGACAGAGAGTTTTAACGAGATTAGGTTCCGGGGGAATTTTCAGAAGGCAGATTGGGTTTTAGATAAGATACTACCCAGAGATAACATCAGATATATACAAGCTCTCAACACAGTCCTCTCAAACTCTCTAAAAACTCTCAAACTCTCCAACACCTTGTAAGCTCTCTAAAGTCCCTCTTGTACGAGCTCTTGCAACTATCTTTGGACCCTATCCTCTACAATTACTGGCTACGAACACCTGCAAAAAAACATATGAAGAGTCAGTACATCACAAATAAATTGAATGAATGCTAATAAATCTAAGCTACAACAGGTAGAACAGAGTACTAGAAAGCAAGAAAAGCTGAGTACGAAAAAGCTAGTAGTGTAACAGTGCTAGAAGACAGGTAGAGCAGTAGACTACTATAGTAGGAAAAAGACTACTAGCACAAAACAACTAAAGCACAAACTAAGTGTCAAACAACTAGTGTCAACTCAATAAACATACAATCAAATCCAAACTCAAATTCACAAATTTCTGGGTAGCCTTGTTTAGAAGAACTTGGTCGTAAGACCCACTACCCGGCAACTTTCGTAGGAAAGTCGTAAGCCCGATATTAAGGGGAAGTTTTAGGTTAAAATTGACCTAACTCCTAACCCCAAATTAAAACACTCGGCCACTTCTAATAGAAGTCTTAAGTTCGACCTATGAGGCAAATGTTTAGGTGATAATGTAACCCTAGACCCCTCACTTGGACATCTTAGTCTATAAGGGCTAAGTTGTAAGATCCATCCTTCGGGCCACTTAGCTTACAGGGCTAGGTTATAAGACCCGACATGGGCTACTTCTAGTTGAAGCCATAAGACCCACTCATAACCAAAATTCTTCGAGCAACTCCTAATTGGAGCCGTAAGCCCCAAGTTAAACAAATTAACAGGCAACTCCTAATTGAAGCCATAAGCCCCAAACTAAACAAATTAATGGGCTACTTCTAAGTGAAGTTGTAAAACCCACATCTTAAGAAAAATTGTTAAATAAATAACAATGATCTTAAATCCCAATCAATCAAAGTTAAAGCCTTTGGTCATCTTAGTCCAAAAAAGGATTAAGTTGTAAGACCTGCTTTTCAGGCTACTTCCTAAGGGAAGCCATAAGCCATACCCAAATAATTTAAAACCTCCGGGCAGCCTCGCTGTAGAGCTAGGTTGTAAGACCCATCTTTGGGCAACTCATAAATAGAGCAGTAAGCCCCATTTCAAATCAAATCCCCGGGCCACCTCTAAAAGAGGCTGTAAGTCCCACTATCAGGGCAACTCCTAATTGGAGCCGTAAGCCCCAAGTTAAACAAATTAACGGGCAACTTCTAAGGAAGCCATAAGCCCCAACCCAAATTAAATCAAACTAAAATTCACATCTAACCACTTCAATCCACTCGAGATCCCTGAAAGGAGGCAACTCATGGCTGTTAATTAGATTCCCTGGACACTACAATCTATGGTTGTTAGTATTGGTAGACTGAATATACGGTATACCCGGGATGACGAAACTATGGGATCTTGATTGGGTTTACCTCCATTTTCCCCATAATTGAGACTAAACTACCTAAAATTTATTCATCCTTAATCGAGAGTTCTCTCTTGTTAAGATGGGTAAGAACCCCATATTTAATTAAACCCTGACACTACCGTCAGGAAAAATCTGGTTAACTTCAATCTGACTTAAGGGAAATGGAATCCTACAGCTGCAAAGCGGGATTCGTGCATTCGTGCCGTTTTTCTTGAGCCAACACTCAAATTTCGAAATACTGATTATTTCCAGTTTTATAAACTAGTCATTTTAATTAACATATTTTATTGAAACAATATAGCCGATTTAGAGAAGTTAACCATCAAGGGTAAAGTATGCAGATGGGCAATTTCTCATGACTGCAGTAAAATGATTGACTTAAGGCAGATAAAAAAAAGGAAAGAAACCTGCTTGCTCTTTTTACCTAAAACCAATTGATTTCACACAGGGGGAAAAGCTGCTGTTGTGGAATGGTTGTGAGGGCTGCAGCTAAGTGAATCAGAGGTGAGGGGTGGATGTGTAGATCAGCTAAGTGAAAGTTGCAGTAAGGGAGTGGAGCTTAATTGGGCAGTAGAGAGGAAGGGAGAGGTGGTTTGATTGGAGATGTGTTTGAGAGGAGTCTAGTTGGCAGTGGAGAGGCGCTGCTATTTGAGAGGAGTTTTGTTTGTGAGGTGAGGATGGGCTTGAGGCGTGAGATAAAGATTGGACTGGGTTGGTTGAAGGGCTAAGATCGACCACTCGGATGAGGGTCAGGAGTCTGTCGGAGGTTGTGAGGAAGAATCAGGTGATTCACGGCAACAGGTCCGGATCAGGCGCAGGTCAGCAATCGGAGGGAGCAGGGATCGAACGGGTCTAGGATTGGCTTCTAGTTTGGTTGCTGAGGTTGAATGACTGGTTTGATCGGTTGCTGGTGGATTTCAAATGGAGAGGAAGAGGATGCTAGGATGGAGGCGTGAGGTTGAATCAGCTTGGGGCTTGTTCGATCGGAGTGGATCCCCGGCTGTGTGGTGGGTCGGGATTGCGGGTTTGTGAATTGGGAGACCGGACAAGGAAGTCGGTTTGGATCAAGACTGTGTAGTGAGACGGACGGTTGAGGGCTATGGGAGGGATCATAGGTGTCTGTGCGGGGAAAAGAAAACAGAACCGAACGACTCTGTCTTCATTCCCGTTTAAAGCAATCATACGACTACGATTTTAATTGAACAAATTTATGATCATTTTTGGGTATTGACGGTGCTCCGAACGCAACAATGACGTCCGTTTTGCGATTGGACGTCCTTGGGGAAACATCGCGTATTAATTTCACGTGTCAGTCATCCTTTTGTTTGACAATTCGAAGGTCATTTGCCCCTTCAAGTGACGCATCGCGCTGACTTGCGGATCACTTAATTAGCTGATTTTGACTCTTTTCATGTGTTTTGATGTGTAGGTACCAGCAACTCTTAAAACTAAGAAAAATATGCATTCTTGAGGTTCTGCTCAATAGGCATGACAATAAATTTAGTTCTTGGAGATACAAACTTCATATCAACCAAAGTACATATCAGTCCTCTACTACTCATATCAATTCAGTATCAACTACAGATGTGCCTCAATTCCCCAATGATGGATTCAATTATTTACATCATAATTAGAGGAATTGCCAACATTTCGTATGCTACCAATCACAAACATTCCTTATCTCCATTATGAGTTTGGTTATTATAAAAACATAATTAGAGGGTTTACTGTTGTCGTGAGAGCTTTGTGCTATAAAAACAAATATGCCTTGACATTACTTCACCAAAATTATGAGCTTGATAATTGCATATCATAACCAGAGGGATTACTAATATCATCATATCCCCAACTACAATGAAAAATCTACTCAATTAACCTCCAAATCCCAATGAATTGTTTGAAGTTATAATCTAATGGGTTATCACTATCATTATATTTTTCACTTCAAAGATAATTCTACTCAATATATGAATATAACTCATTTATCTTGATGATGAGTACGATTATTGCAAATTATAATTGGAGGTATTGCCAATATCATAAAAGCTCTTGATTATAAAGATAGATCTGCTTAGGACTTTCCATCCTCAAGGACGGGTTTATCAGAAAATAGTAAAATACTAACAGAAGGTGATCCTCTTCATAAAAATGTCTTCATATATTTCCTAACAAGTATATTCTAGACCTGCTTACCAATGATTGTGGTCATAGTCATAGATCATCCTAACTAGAGGGGTCAACACTCAACACTATCATCATCCTTACTTGAGTCTAATAATAAGTATGAAACATCCTGGCTCGAAACTCTTCACATCAATCATGCCTTTCTCGATTGGAGGGAATTTTCATATTTAAATTCAAGCCAGTAAGAACATTTGGGCTTGGCCGTTTGACTGATTTTTATGGTTTTGGGTCACATTTTTGGCATGACTATGCTGTCCAAAATGAGCTTGTCATGTCCTTATTGGCATGAGATTTTTTACCATATGATGTCAAGTCTTTTTTTGGTTAATTTAGCAACAGCCCAAATTTCTGTTTCTTAATGGCTCTTTTGTTTTATAGAATTGAAACATAGTGTAGTTCTCACTGTTTTTTCTCTTGCTGGTTAATTTCAGCATTGGAGTTGACTTTCTTATGGTTACGGGATATTAAACATGTTCTAGCGGAAATCAAGTGATTTGATGATTTTTTTTTGTTCTATTGTGTTTATGAGGATATCAAGGATGCCAAACGGTATGTTTTGCCTCAGAGTTGAGCATCGTGCTTTCTTTTTCCATTTTATTCCAGTCGATTAGCTTTTCTTGTAAATATCTATTTCCTCAGACTCAGAGTGTACCAATGTTTATCTTGCTGGAGTATCAATACGGTTTTCTTTATATGCAAACATTGTATTATCAGCTTATGTTTCTGATGTCATTTTGGAATCTATGTTGGTGTCATGTTGCCTGGCTATGTTAGTTCTGTTTTGTTTGTATGCTTTAAAATATTATTTTTTCTAGTAAATGTATGTCTCCTCCTCCTCGGCCAAGCTTTATTTATCTCCAATAATTTACATCTGATGAAGCAGTATCTCATGTTTTTCTTATGTTGGAAAGTTAAGATCAAACTGCTTAATTGATTTAGTACACTCAGTTCATAGGTTATTTGCATCTTTGGTAAATAAAATTTCATTGAAATGTGCAGTTGATTAGCATAAGAAACATATTCTTCCACTGGATTTATCAACAGCTTCTGCAAGCACAAGTTATTTATTCCATGATTGCTTGAGAAAAAGCCAACCCAACCCCCCTCGTGCGATTGAAGGTGATTTCTTGTGCTCATTTTTTGGCTCAGATATTTGGAAGTTTAGTGTAAATTTAGTGGAATGGGAAAGTTTGGGGGAATGGAGGAAAAGCTTGAGCAAATTCCCATGGTTCTATAAACTTGGGTGTATCCGTGAACCCATTCCATCAACATTAGCGGGTTTTAAGTTGTTGCGTCCACAGAGCCTTACTAGCAACCATGAGTTGCCTTCTTTTAGGTGCCCAAGCAGATCAGGATGAAAGTGCATGTAGAAGAGTGCTTTCAAAGTTGATGTCAATTTGTTTGTTTTCAGGTTGCAGGACATTATTAGTTTTGTGATTGTAGTTGGGGTGTTGCAAATTTTGATGATATAACGAATCATTCACACAACCCATCTGATCGTGAAAGCAATATTCCATGTATTAATCTCATTGTTGCAGATCTGATGGTTTCCAAATTTATGATTCAGCTTTGTAAAGATAATAGCGAGCTTCAAGTGATCTAGTATGTCACCAATGCATTGAAATAACGTCCTTAACTATTATTTCATGATAATGTGGTAACTGACAGATTATCGCCATGTGCCATTATTTTTTGGGACCATCATGATGGGTGATCCAGAAGGTGAATTAGTTGGTTGAATAGCTTCGTTTCCCAATAACTCTATAACTTTCTTTTTGACCTCTTCATTCTGGATGATTGATTATTATTATTATTATTATTATTTTACATCAAAATGAATGGTAGCAAAACGTTTGAGATCAACTGAATATCATAGGTTGCTATGGTGGAACCCTTACATCTTCTGAAAGAGTAATGCGTACCTCTTCAATAGTTGTTAAAATTGCACATCTTCAACCTTGCTCAATGTGGAAAGGGCAAGACTCATTTCTTAATTCACGACAGAATCATTTTTTTGGTTGTATTTATAATTTCACTTGCATGTATTACCTTCATGACATCCATTATCGGCACATCAAAGTCCTTCAGGTCAAAGGTATCCCAACTTGACCTGGCTGTAAATAGGTTGACCCTAAACCGACCCGGTTTTACAAACGGGTCAGGTTTGTCAACCCGGACCCGACCCGTGCGGGTTATCGTGTTGACACGAATCGACTTGCGAATATATGCGGGATGGACGGCGTGGACACGGAGCACGCGTGGACACGGAGCACGGCTGTGCGGGCTGGACGGCGTGGATGCGAGCCGAGCGATGCGGACGCGGACACGGGACGAGCGATGTGGACGTGAACGCGAGACGAGCACGGTTGTGGCCTGTGTGGGCTGGACGCGGGACGCCTGGAGCCTTGGAGGCTTGGACCGACGGGCGACGCAGAGCCTGTGACGCCTGGAGCCTTTGACGGCCTGTGACGCGGACGACACTCCACCTCACGCCTCACGTGGACGAGACACGTCCGATTTGACGCGGACGCGACCTGGCGGTTACTCGGGCAGCGCAGTGGGTTTGCGAAACGGGTCATTTTGGGTTGACCCGTCGGTTGTCGGGCCAACCCGAACCCGACCCACTTTTCAAACGGGTAGAAATCCAAACCCGGACCCGACCCGTTTCTCAAACGGGTTGACCCAAACCTGAATTTTTTGAGTTGGGTTCGGGTCAGGTTTCGGGTCGGGTCAAAAGTTGACACCCCTACTTCAGGTAGTACTTCTCATTCTTCATCATCTAGCATTAATGGGCATGGTATTACAACACTGCATACATGTAATGCAGGTACATACTACCAAAGATAACTAGACAAATGTCAAGTATAACTAGCTTGCACAACATGTCATCAATGTAGTTCTTGTTGATTTCAAACTTCAACTGATTTTGGTGATCAATCATTATCGCATACCTTGTGGGCTCCGAAAATTCATGCTCCGGTCTCTCCGTGCCTCTTTTGTTGACGGGAAGAGTTTTAATGAGTTTAGGTTCTAGGTAATTTTTCAAAAAGAAGATTGGGTTTTAGATAAGACACTACTCAGAGATTTTGACCTCATTTATAATGACTTTATGATCTAAGTTCTGATATCCTATAGGCGCAAACCCCTATAATTAATTAACCCTCTCGATAATGAGAGAGAACTTTCGATTAAGGCTTGTTTTAGATAGGCACTGAGTACCCAACATATGTAGCGACAACTTTATGGATTTTAGAATAGAATTTTTGGGGATTTTTAAGATTTGAAATTTATCACTGTTCACTTAAAGCAGGTGATGAAGAAATGATGACGGGCCCAATCAAGATCCCATTGTTTTGTCATTCCGAGTGTCATGGTCTTTGGTCTACTTAGTCATAGGAGGCAGTCGATCGAACTGACAGAAGAAACCTTGTCGGCAGCCATGGGTTGCTTCGTCCAAGAATACCTTGTAAACTTGGGGCGGATGTTTACCTATGCTTTAAGGTGGTGAATTTAAGTCAATCTAAGCTAACAAAGGACTTTATTTCTTATAACATGCTCCCTATAATTCATTACTCAAGGGACTTTTAGCCATTGGGGATCATACGAGCTTTGACATGATTGTAATATAGTAGTGCCATTTTGCAGGAAAATCACTCAATCAAAGGCCACGTGTCATGTCCCTGCAAGCGATGAATCAACTGAGAATGGATTGTAGTAATACATTCCATAAGACATCTGTTCTTTGTGAGCTGAAGTTATTCATCAATTCATCATACTCGTCAAACCATTGTAAAGTGTAGATGGATTTTAATTTTAAGTTTTTGGTAATTAAATTTTCATTTGAATGTTTAGAATTTTGTAGGTATTAGATTTTGAAATTTTAATAGGCTTTGAGAATTGATCTCTCCAGTTAAGATTCAATTTCAACATGACCATTATAAGGGGATATATTAAAATTATTCAAATATTCTTTTTTTTTTTATTAGAATTTTGGAGGCATTAAAAAAAAGCATGATCCCCTCTGATTTATATTAGCTTTCAACACGGCTATCATCGGGGTGTTTAAGCATTTTTAATAAATTCGCGAAGCATTCTCAGATCTCACATTTAGTAGCTTGATATAAAAATCAGTGCACATGTATATCGTATTAGCATATAGATAGGAGCTATTGTAGAGGTGCTTGAACACTTTTAGCGAATCCGCGAAGCATTCTCAGTTCTTGTATTTAGGAGCTTGACATGAAGATTGGAGCACACGTGGAACAAATTTTATGAAAAACATAATGCTGCAAGACATCAAACAATAATTACGTGCCAAATGCTCTGTTGTATATGTTTCCTGAACTTGAAATGTGAAATCTATATTCCACCCTGCCAACATAAGGGTTATTCAGCCCAAAAAACTATCAGTCAAGCTTATAGAATTGGGTACTCAAGATAGGTGAGGATCTACAGTGACAGCTGCACCAAAGGAGATAAACTGCTATGGTTTTGTTGGAAGAAATAGGACAATCCATATGAATCATCAAGAGCCAAGAAATTTTTTTATTGGGTTTATTCTCGTATTTTGATGAGAAGCAGACCACTTCATAAGTAGCTGATGTATAAGGTCACCCTCATATCTGAATTGTTCAAGAAAAATAGATCCCAAACTATTGTTAATACTTGTTCCAAATGGCATATGGCCTTTACTAACAACCAAATGTTGTATGTAGATGATTCTTTGGAATTGTTTCTATGAAATTATGGTCGTAACAATCTTGATCAGAAAAACTAGTGGGAGGCACTCTGCTTGGTGTGCACTCCGAAAATTCACGGCCCGGCCTCTCCGTGCCTGCTCTTTCTTTTGTTGATTGGGAGAGTTTTAACGGATTTAAGTTCTGAGTAAATTTTTAGTAGGCAGATTAGGTTTTAGATAAGACACTACCTAGAGATTTTACCCTCATTTTTCGAGGACTTTATGTTCTGAGTTCTGATTTCATATAGGCGCAAGCCCCTATAATTAATTACTCTTCCCGATAATGAGAGAGTTCTTTTGATTAAGGCTAGTCGTGAAATAGCACAAGTATTTAGTGCATAGTAGCAACAACATTAGAGTTTGAATTTAGTTTTTGGATTCTAGAGTCTATGATTTTAAATTTATCACTATAAACTTAGAACAAGTGATGGGGGAAATGAATATGAGCCCGATCAATATCTCATGGTTCCGTCGTCCCGGACTGTCATGGTCCTTGGTCTACTTAGTTAGAGGAGATAGTTGACCCAACCTGACAGAAGGCATCTTATCGGCAGCCATGAGTTGCTTCGTCCAAGGATACCTTGTAGGCATGCGGTGGATGTTTGTCTAAGATGATGAATTTAAGTTCACCTTGGCTGACAAATGGATTTATATTTTGAAGAGTGCACTTTATAATTCATTGAAATCATTAGAGAACATACGGGCTTTAGGCATGATCGTAATGTAGACGTGTCATTTTGCAGCAAACTGTTAGACCGGTCCAGAGAGGACCGGTCCAGCTGGTCCAGAGAGAACCGGCTCTATTTGTTTACGGGAGAAGAAAACAGGCGGAACCAGCCAGGGAGCCGGCGGAAACAGCAGGGAAGGAATAGGTGGGGTCCACTTGTTTTTCAAATTGAATCTTGGAGCCAAAAGGAGTGGAAGCAAGGGCAATTAAGTCCTTTTATGTTATTTTTGAATTGTATGCATTAAGTAGGGAGAAAAGGATAGATTAGGGTTATGTTGAATTTGCTTGAAGTTTTTCTTGTTCTTCTTTGGTGGCTAGGCTCTAGATCGAATTCTAGAGATTGGGAGAGTGCGATCCTCCTCTCGAATAGAGGATCCTTGTATCTTTGCTATTTTCCTTGCATCTACTAGTAAAATACAAGCTTTTTCTCCACTATTTCTCTCAGATTTGTTATTTTTTTCCACTGTTTTGTGCCAATTCCTGCTGTGGACAGCAGGTTCTCACTGTTTCTTGCGTCGAAAGTGGTTAGGAAATACTTGAAATCAAGTATTTCCTATCACTATCACAAACATCCAATTAGAGGGCACATGTCACACTCCTACTAGCGAGAGACTATTTGAGGATGAATCTTAGTTATACACCCGTCACGACATTCACTGTTTGTGAGCTAAGGTTAATTTCAAATTTATCACACCCACGACAAACCATTACGGAAGGTGGATGGGTTAGTTTTAAGTTTTAGTTGATAAATTTTCCATTTAAATTTTTAGAATTTGGATAAATTTTAGGTTTTGAAAATTTAATAGGATTTAAACATTGATGACTCTGGTTGAGATTTACATTCAATGCGGCCATCATCGAGGTGATCTAATTGTCATTTAAAAAATATCCATATTTTGTAGAAAAATTAGGAGGCATCTTATAATTCAAGTCAGGTTGACTCTAGTCCTTTCAAAGATAAGGATAAAACATAAATATTTGAACCGCGCAATATGCTCGGATCATTGGATTCAAGAATCAAATATGATAGTGGAGCATATGCGGGATATGTTCTCAACAATAGATTGGGACTATTATAGAAGTATCACCTTCTGTCCGCTTGTACAAATGTTGCGAATCCGGTCGCGTGGTTCTTTCAATGATTGTCCTTTTAGAGTAATTATATTTTATTCATTATCCTCCTTTGCATGTTTGTATTTTATAATTATGTGGTATCACTGCATTAACTATGATTTCACTCTTCAATTTAAGCATCTTATCTTTCAACTCTTGGGCCTCTGTATCCATACTCATGCTATTGTATGATTTTATCATTGTGGTGAAAATGATATAACTGGATTTACATTTATTTTCCTTCATGAGTAAGAACATTTTTTTCATTACATCTATATCTCTAGCTTACCCATATGCATTGATTACTTTGTTAAAGAAAGTAGTATCCAGAACAACACCAGTGTAGTGTTTTGTATTTCTCTAATGAAGAAAGGAATCTTATCTACAAGCTCTTATTTGGTGTATCCACTAATAAGTGTACTATAAGTAATGGAATTTGATTTGACACATCATCAATGCTCTATAGCATCAACAATAATATGATTGTTTGCATTTTTCAATAATGTGACCAATTGCCTTGGAAGTTCGTTCACATTTGTAGGAAGTCGGCTCAATATAATATAATCATTTATTCATTAATATTGGCCTTTCATAAGCAACATAAGCAAGATCCCTTAGTAACTCAATGCATAGTGAAACTCTTCCATCAAACGAATAGTTATTTCAGAGATGTTGACTCATTTACTAGCCTTATTTACAAATCTCATTGTTAAAGTTGGTACTGCAAATATATGTACAGAGAAAGTTGCTAGCACAAATCTCCCTCCATGTATGAGTCATTGGAGTTTTTGATCATTTCTTTCATAATATTAAGGCGGCACTGTATGAAAATCTTTGTAAAGTGCAGTTTAAATGCCATAGTTCCCATTTAATAAACAAATCTCATAATTAAAAGAGTGGTGAAACTCTTATTTTTGCATACAATTCAGAGTCAGATATCAAATCTTGTGTCTAGGCGCTGCTATAAAATCATTATTATCATTGGATCCAAGAAAGCAGCAGTGCTACTAACTACCCAATTTGTATCCACATGAAATATTGATACGCCATCTTGTCCATACTTATCTGACTAATATACTGGGTTATTATGGAACCGACGACTATCATTAATTAATTATATGAGACTTATTATTTGAAATGTATTATTATTATTATTATTATTAATTATGTGGGGTCCTTTGTCAATTTTAATTTTAGCAGCCTCCTAGCATCCCTTCCTCGCGAGGAGAGTTTGGGAGGCACTGGGATTGGACGGAAGGGATCAAATCAAGTTGATTAGGTTGAACAGAGGTAGGTCATGCAGAAGGATCGGCTAGCTTAGAACGATTGGGTCGGATGCTTTTTCCTGTGTGCGGCACAGAGAGGTCGGGAGAGGGATGGATCGGCTGTTGGGAATCATGTATAGACGGAGGCAGATCGGACATGGGGATTGTGATTGGATCAAGCATTGGGTTTGGCAGGATCGGGCAAGGCTACAAGTTGGAGGGGCTGTGCGGATGGAAGGATAACGGCTGAGGGTTGGGTCTGGAGTTGGGTTGAGATCGGGTTGTGGGTTTGGCTGGACGGGATTATTTCGAAATCACGTGCGGGGGCTGAATGTCAGGATAGAGGTTGGGTTGGCGAGCATGGAGTTTGTACAGACTGAGTTTGTCGGCCAGTTTCCTTGTGTGCGACAGAGAGAAATGGGGCACAAGCACGGGAGAATGAACAAGGATTCACGGGTGTCTGTGGGAGTGTCGAATGAATTGGTGGTTGACGAACAATTCATCTGGGTGATTTTATGTCGTGTGAGGAAGTTCTAGGAGAGAAGAGTTGCGTTGTTTGAGAAGATTGCGTGTGGGTTGGTTGATTGCAAGTGGGGCCAGTTTGTGGTTGGAGGTCAACACTTGGCACTGAGAATCGAAGAGGAGCCAACATTTTGATCCTTGAAACATCTGTAGGCCTCTCTTTATATCTTCAGTATATCTGATAGAAGGTTCAACGGATTTGACTTGACCCTCTTGTCTAACAAAGGAAAACCTAGATTGACTGATATGTCACAAAATCCGTGATCTTGAAAGTGCAAAAGAAGCATTTTGGTTTCCATTGCCACTAATCTAGATAAGTCATCAGCTAGTGACATTGATTCATTCCATTGATCAAAGCCTAATGATAATATATCTATAATGATGCTGCTCTCTTTTGTATGTACACTTGTATCTTTCTCACTTCTACTTGAATCATTAAAACTATCCAAAAATCTAAGACCTCCATTGGAGCTAAGCACAACACTATCTAAAGAGTTTTCAAGTTTGTAGATAGTGCTAAGGCCTACTTTATTTCCCTCATTTGAAGGGGAAATTAATTGGTCAGGTCACCGGATGTGTTCGGAGTCCAATGAAAATGCGTCACATCACCTCCTACTCGGTACTGAACAATACCAAACAGTATCGAGCTCGGTACTGCTCAGTACTTCATTGTACCGAGCTCAATACTGCTCAGTACTGTGAATATCGAACGTAAGCTGTGTCCGGTGACCTGATCCAATAATTTCCCCATTTGAAGGGGCCTGATCAACAGCTGCATTTATGGAGATGTAGACTCTCCAGATGAAGAGTTGGTAGTTCCATCAAGGTATTTAAACTATTGCATGGCTGATATTTGTAATCACTAAGAGAGTGAATAAAATCAAGCGAGCATGATCTCTGAATGATGTCAACATAGCCTAATTGTTCAATATCATCAATAGCTAGATAAATATCTTTATCCCCATCTTCAATAGACTTAAAATCCATCTTTGGTAACTCTAAATTCCAATTGAATGTGGAAATTGCATCTGAAGAAACAGTTACTTAAAGGATGGATTTGAAATTAAACTTCCAAGTATTCAAAACTATGTTTTTCTTTTGTAGGCAGTTTAGCTTTTCAGCATTGCAATGTCCTTTGGAGAAACACCAAATGGCATATCAAACCGTAGCTCCAAAGGAATAGATGTGGAAATAAAATTAAGACCATGATGCTTGCTAGTGTGGTTGAGAGCTATCTAAAAGTGTTTGGATTATTTTAAGATTTTGATTGGTGGTTTATTGGTCTTGGACGATACTTATGAAACGGAGGAGGTGTGAAGAGTTTAGAGGTGTTAGAGAAGCGTAGTGAATAACTTAAAGTAAAGCTTTATTTGGGACGATTTTCTTATTGCTTCTTAAATCAATTTTTTTGTAGAAAAATTAAATTTTCTTTTTAATAAAATGCTGCTTTAAAAAGAATTAAGAAAGCTGTCCCAAATGAAGCAATATTTTCATTTATTATGCAACATTATACTTATAAATAAAAGCACACAAATCTCTCTTTGCAATAGTAAAAATAGTCGGGTGTTGATACCATAAACAATGTGCCTTTGCTTGAAATAAGTTCTCCAAAAATTACAAATGTTTAACAAAATTAGCCCCACGCTTTTCCCATGTATATAACTATTACTGATACTACCATATATCACTGATTGAGATGAAAAATATGAAGGTATTAACTAGCTATGTGGATTCATTTTTTTATTTTTTTATTTTCAATGGCATCAAAGAGGTAAATGTAGGCAAAATTCTTATGTTCCTTTCAATATCGTACAAGATTTTTAAGAGTCTTATAAGCCTAACGCATGGGATCCCCACATGTCAATTCTTAACTTATATAGGACGCCAGAATAATTTGACAACCACCATGGAGATCTGTCGTAAGATGCGAATAAATTAGTTGTTAGATTTATTAGTAATCGCTAAGAAGAGAGGCTGCTTCATCCTTTCCTTTCTGAAGAAGTTTCCAATGAAGTGGTGGAATGTTGATGTTCCAATAGATGTTGGATTATGACAATGAAATTATAGAAACTAGCTAGAATATTTGCAGAGAAAGATGGAAATTTACCGTATGTTAAAGGACATGTAAAGGTGGAGAAAGATATACCATATGATCTTAGAGGTGGCTTACACACAACTTGCGATGGCAATATTTGATATGGCTATCGATGATAGAGATGATTAGGATAGACTATGAATGACATCACTGCTATATATAAATATAACAGTAACTAATCCTCACTATGAATGGCATCCCTGCTATATATAAATATAACAGTAAGTTAGTAACTAAACCTCCATTTATCATATCTAAATTGTGTGGATACAACTCGACATTGCAATTTTTTAGCTAAAAATCAAGTCTTCAACCCTCCAAAAAAGTTTCCTTTTCTATATATTTTACGCTGTGCCACCAATATTTAATGCATGAGCACTCAATACATGAAAAATAAATTTAATTTCTTATTTAATAGAATTGATACTTTTTTGATATTATATACCATGCATTAACATTTATACTATTTATTTAAAAATATAATTTTTTTTTTTAGTTTTTGTTTGTCTTTTTGTTGCATTTTTGAATGCACATCTCTTGACAGCAAGTTCGAGCACGGTTACTATGCTTTTTCTAGTATTAGATTTTTATGATTATATGATATAATGTTTGGTGCAACTTAAAAAAGTTTTTATGGCTTTATTTAATTCCTTCCATAAATTAAAAATTTCAAGAATGTCTTGTATAGAAAAGGAAACTAATGTTATACCCACCGTTGCTTATCTTGGTTAGTGGGCGAGTACATAGATTATTAATGCAATATCACTCAATCAGATAGTTTGTAGTAAAAAATAATGTTATACCCACCGTTGCTTATCTTGGTTAGTGGGCGAGTACGATTAGGAACCCCCAACCCGTGCTTCATTTCCCTCGAGCGGCAACGCCTCTTAAGTGGGGCCCAATCAAGTGTGGGCCATTCTAGGTCAATTGAGGATTAGTCACGCCACCAAGTGCCCTTTCGGAAATAACAGCGGGTGGATATTCTGTTCCAAAAAAAAATGGTGTTACATTCTATGAACTGATTAGTAAGATATAATAATTGTTTATGTCTATTATGGTTGTTTGGCTTGACTTTGTCCAAGTGCGACAAGCAAGGACAGGTGTTAGTTTCCATTAACTGCATAGTTCCAATTATCTACTTAGGTGGCGGGTGAATGCATAGGTTTCGGTATTTACGTTTTTTATGCTCCTAATTGCTTTATTTATTCATTTCTAGAATGCTCAATCGGTCATTCAATTATCTCTATTTGTTCACATAAAGCAGAAAGTTCTTCCAAGGAGATTGTATAGCCTATTTGAATTCCTTGTCAGCTCATTTATTTATTGTTGAAGACTTTCTTATTTGAACATAGTCAGAGCTATCCCTTTACCCACTTCTATTAATATATTAATTTGATAGTTTTTGACTTATATGTAGTGGTATCAATTTTTGACTCGACCTGGACCCGACCCTAAAAAATCCGGGTTCGGGTTGACCCGTTTAGCAAACAGGTCGAGTTCGGGTTCATATTTTTGACCAGTTTCAAAAACTGGTCGGGTTCGGGTTGACCCAAAATCGACCCGATACTGACCAGAAAATCGAGTCCATCCCGGTTTCCGGCGTTCCGCCCACACTCGCGATGTCGTCGTTGCTGCGCTCACGAGGTCCCGCGCTCGCACCATCGCCCGCTGCCGCGCTCGCGCCGTCGCCCACTGCCGCGCGTTCCGTCC
>NW_021319289.1:606181-614324 GCF_001605985.2 Dendrobium catenatum | reverse complement strand
ATATATTTTATAGATTTTCTCAGAAAATTTATATATAAAAAAAAATTGTTATAATGAATATAATGATTATGATCAAAGTTGGCTTTATAATAAAGCATGTTTGTATGAACAAATTTTTTTATTAATTAAGAAAATACACATTTTGTTATCATATGATATCATTAGAATTCAAGCATCTATCATCATTATAGAATTATTTACACATTAACAAGCATTATAATATGAGCAATAAAATTTCTCCAAAAATATAAAAGCATGGCGGAATATAAAAGATATTACTATCAACAAATTTAATAAATATTCGCATGTTCGATCTATTACAAAGATCAAAGATAATACCCTTAACAACAACAACAAAATGTTTTCCTTCAAATATGTTGTATTAAATTCTAAATTCAAATGAGATCTAAATAAATAACAGTCTGCAAATGAGCTCGAAGATCTATATAATCTGAACCCTAAATTATTCATAACATACATATAAATAAGTTTAGTTGATTAGGCTTTGTTTAGGATGGTTTTTTTATTGTTTTATAAAACATTTTTTATTGAAGTTTTTTTTTTTAAATACGAAAAAAGTTGTGGTCAAAAGCTGTCCCAAACAGCTTTTTAGTGTATGCTTCATTTGTGTCCTCTTTTTCACTACTTAAAACATTTTTTTAGTACAAAATTAAAATTTTTGTACTAAAAAATAGGAAGCAATGAAAAAGCCGTCCCAAAACAAAGACGTAATCTAATTCTCTTAAGATACCTTAGGTTAGAACAATTATTATGTCCTCTGACTGGACGTAGAGCTACGTTCGGCCGCCAATAACATGTCGCCATGTGCTCTTACTCTTTACCGCGGGGCCCGACGACTTGACCCGGACCGGAACCCGGGAATGCTATGTTCGCGTATTGCGAGGTATTACTGGGTATTTGCTCGGTGTTGCTAGGTATTACTGGGTATTGCTTGGCAATAACGAGAAATACCGCTCTGTGAAGACCAATACCGAGCAATACCTAGCAAAATCGAGAAATACCGAGCCATCCTGGGTCCGTTCCGGGTCGGGTTGTCGGGGGCGCGGTAAATAGTGAGAACGCGTGGCGCGATTCTACTGGCGACCGAACATAGAGCTACCTCCTGTGACCGGACCAAATAAAAGTTCCTTAGGTTAACCATTATCTTTATGGAATTGATTTTTAAAATAGTACTTAATTAATTAATTATTTCTTATCTGAGAAATTCTATATCTAAACCCTATAATACTATAATTTGTACAATTTTGACGAATTCAAAATACATAAAAGATGCACCAATAGAAATCTCAAAATGCTTGCATTTATGTTGTAATACACCGATATTACTTGGAATCTAACGACCCCTTAAAGTTTTCAGATGGTGAGTTTACCGGTCGGTTTGATGTTTTTAAATATATTCATTTTAGAAATGGAGAAATATAATTCATGCATTTTGAAATTACATTTGTTTGGTTGAATGCAAATTTAATGCATTCAAACTTTTTTTTTTCTTATGTTTGATAAATTTCAAATGCATTGAAATGCAAACAAAGGCTTGAGTGGATGATGAAAGACAAATATCATACAATAGTTGACAGATGATGGAGATGGTAGGCATGTGGCAACAGACTTATAGTGGTTACGGACATGCTCCAAGTGGTGGCAACGAGGAAGCAACAGACGACAATGAGTGAGAATTGTCGATGGTGGGCGACCGCAAGAGACGGTGGTAGAAGAAGCGTGATAGAGGAGAGTAGAGGTAGCATTAGTAGCAGCAATGGTGATTAGCGATGCAAAAGAGTCCAGTCGGCTCGGGCTCGACTTGTTGACGAGCACACAAGTCAAGCTTATCAAGTTCATGAGTCAAATCAAACAGAATTTTGAACTATTTATAAAATCGAGCTCGAGTTCGATCCAACCAAAGCTCGGCTCGATTGCTCATGAGCCGGCTCGGATGCTTGGTAGGAACCCAAAATATCAGACAGGATTTAGGGCCAGAACGTGAAATGTTGGGTGGGAACATGAGTTCGGATGCGGGACAGAGTTCGAACGCGGGTGGTTGTGCACGGAGGGAGTTCGGACTTTGGATGCCAAAGTCAGCGGGATAGAGGTCAGATGCGGTCACGACAGGACGATGGGTCTGCTGGAACGCGGACGCCTGGCAGGAACTTGAGTTCAAACTCGGGAGTCGGATGGATGGAGCTTGGATGCGGGCACGACGGGATAGCTGGAGCGAATGCGACGGAGCTTGAACGAGCTCGTTTCAATGGCACGAGCCAAGCTCGAGCTCGGCTTCTAAGCTTGACTTGAGTTCGAGCTCGAGATTTGTCTTGCGAGTCGAGCTTGAGTCAGGCCTGACTCGAGCTTGATTCGACTAGTAGTAATGGTCTAGTGATGGTCTTCACAGATACATTGTTGAATTTTGAAATCTAAGTGAATGTAGAAATATATAAGTTTTGATATATTTTAAATAACTCAAAAGTTTTCTGTCATTTTTTTTGTTGGTTCATAAAAAATTTTTAAGAAAAATTTATAGAAAATAAAATATAATATCCCTTTAATACAGTGAACCAAATATTCGTAGCCTCACGTATGCGTCAAGGGAAGCCGTCAAGTGCGAAAAGACTCAGAGTTTGGCTGCCCAATCAATTCAGCTTCGCTCTTATTTAAAAAGCTCTGCTGTCGATGTTTTTGATATTTTTATTAGTTTTCGTTGTTCATTTTCAAGTGCTTTTAAATTTAAAAAATCAATATATATATTTTTTAAAATTCAATCCAGTAAAAATATTTGAGTTTAAAATAATATCTGATGATTTTTTTTTTGTAACAGTTAGGGGATTCAAGCTTGAGGAATTTCTTCCGTTAATAATATTTGTTCAAAAATAATAATTTTTTTTAGCCGTAAGGCATCGGAACTCCAAGCAGTGAGAGCGTTGCATTTCTGCAACCTTCCGGCGAGCTCGAATGATAAAATTGAGATCTAAGTTAACAAGACTATTAAATTGATCGACACAATCAGATTTCTGATTTCACAAAGAACTACCAATAATTTTATTATTTCTGAAACATTTTTTCTCTACAATCACCTAAATGAACCCAAGAAACAAATCAACTAATGCAAAACAAGACAAATAACTGCATCTGCACATTACACAATCAATCAGGCACAAGCTCGAGCTTCAAAATTCGGAAAGACAACAAATGCAATGGAAAGAGGAGCAATAAATATGGGTGAACTAACTGAAACAAGCAAAGGATTTAGTGCTGGAATTTCTCTATTTTTGTTGAGCTGTAGAGGAATGCCATTTAAGAGCATTGTTCTGCTAAGATGGTTTCCATCCTTTGCAGTGAGATGGTATTCTTCCCTTTTATGAGAATCAAGAGAAGCTTCCTTTCCAATCCATGAGACTGTCTTTTTAAGACCATGGATGAAAGAACTGTCCTTTTGAATGCCATTTCCTTCTGCAAGATCAACATTTAGATCATTTCGAACCGTCACGGTGAACGCCGCGGATTTGCTGAGGTTGATCAAGAGCATGGTGACACCTGACTGCAAATGCACATGAAAGAAATATCAGAACACTGGGTTTGTGATTTTGGTTCCAAATTTGAAGATTGCAAAAAAAAAAAAGGGTTGATTTTTAACTAGTTTGAGCTTGCATTGAAATCAACAAGTCGACTGGATTCAGAACGTCGTCCGGAGACCAACTAGAATGAGCCACATCAGCAATACTGAGCCACGGTACCGAGCAAGGGGTGATGTGGTGCATTCTGATTGATTACCGGATGATGTTCGATGTTCGCACATAATAATTAATCCAGAGTTTGAGCTAGATCAAATGGTTTAAATTGCGATCAATTCTTCCATGCACCTAAATATATGTGTAGCCATGCAATGTAATACAATATTTTTTAAGAAATTAAGAAGTCATGAAATCAAACAGATCTTTACTGGTACTAACTAAGCTTCAATTGAAGTAAATGAGCCAATTCTTGCTATATATGGCCCAAGCCTAACTAAGGTCAAGAGAATCAAACGACTTTGAACTAATGATAAGCTAAAATCAGAACAAGTAGAGATTAATTAGATCATTTGCAGCCTTAGGGCATCTCCAACCGAAAAACTCATTTTTCACTCCAAAATACATTGAAACTAAAAAATGGTATGATTCATCTCCAATTGAACTTTATTTTGTGCCCTTCACAGAAAGTAACCGTCTTTCTCCATTAGTTAGGCCTATCCATCCATTTCCTTTGTAATTTTACGCGTTTCTTCGGCAAATCCGGTAGAGATAGAAAAGTAACGTAGGTGAACAGTGCAACGTCGTACTGTTCACCCGTAACCAAATACTGGAAGTTTTGCCGTTAGGCTGGAGCTCACGATCGACACCATTCATGCATTTGGAGTTCGGTTGGAGAAGGCCTTATCAGACTATCAACTTTTTTCCAACAATAAACATTATGACTGTTTAAACGGAGATATTTGTTACAAAAAGAAAACTAATGAAGCATCTCTTTATAAACTCAACTTTATTATGAGTGTGTATATAAAGGAAAGAAGTTAAGTTCTTACTTTCTGTTTTCTGCAGTGAGCATAGGCTCTTAAAAATGGAGATCCACTAATATCAACACTGAGAACTCCTTTCCCCATCAGCCGATGCCAAAGCAAAGCACTATTCAACAGTTCAAAAGTACAAACTTTAGAATCTCTCTAAATCAGAAATCATCTTTAGTAAAATTAGCAGTTTACAAGTCCTTGCCTGTAATAATCAGGATTTGGTATAAATGTTTGAGTGTCCAGAAGACCATAATTACCACCAATCAATGTTTGTCTACAGTAAACCTTTGTATTGTACTTTGATGCCATTCCTAGTTGATCCAAATACCTGATTGATTATCAATTGTATATTAAATTCATCATTGTATCAAGTGTTGAGTTACAGGAGTAAAAGATTGAGTGAATAAGAATTTTTTGGAAATAATGGATTACCAAAAGCTATTCAGAAAGGTGTTGGAGACTAAATGGCTGCCGCTGTTGTAAGCGCCACCTGCTTCACCAACCCAAGCAGATGACCAAGGTCCATGTCTCTGAATGGTGAGTTGAACGTTTCTGAATGTATCAGCAAACCAACTTAAGTATTTTGGATCTGTAATTTTGCTTACGATGCGAGGATCATTTCCTGAAAAGAGATGCTTTTAAGGTCAGCCATGCCTACAAGCTCTTCAGATATGGTTTCATCAACTGTAAACTTATAAAGGAAATGGATGGACTAAGACTTTGTTTGGGACGGCTTTCTTATTGCTTCTTAAATCAGCTTTTTAATACAAAATCTTTCATTTTTGTACTAAAAAACTACTTTAAGAATCAGTAAAAAAGCCGTCCCAAACGAAGCCTAATGCATATGCTCCAACTTTAGGTACTTGAACCTCGTTGCATGTTATAGCAAGCAATTTAACGCATTTTCTTATAGGAACTTTTCTCGAACCAATCGTCGCAGCTCATGATTATCTTTGTATTTTATTCTCTTTTTTGTGTTTCTATAAGGTAGATCATTCTCAATCCAGATTTATGCTATTGTTTCAAGTATATTGACAAACTTTTAACAGCAAAACATTTTATATGCATTCCACCAAAATGCTTTTTCTTGTACAAAAAATTGCTGAGAACTTACAGCCACAATGTCAATGCCACAAGAATTGATATTATTCATAATTTGTAATGAACAACTAGAAATAAAGTTTAAAAAGATAAGAGATTTGTTATATTTAGGACATGAGTAATGAACTCACCTGGGCCTAGATTGTATACATGATGGCTCATGGCATTTAGAACAGATGGTCCTGAAACCTCAAGAAGCTTAGCATACCATTGCTGATTATCAAAGAACCCACCAGGTGCTACCAACAGCGGTTTTGAACGTGATTTTCCGTAAAGCTCATCAAGAATGGCTTTAAGGCTAATTAAATCTTTACCATATTGTTCTGCATCAACTCTTGCAAGTACTCCACGTCCACTTAATTCATTTCCTGATCCATGGAGGAAGTTGAAGAAGCATGAAAGGAAAATATAGAGATGAAGATTTATAATCATCAACAAATTTCAACTATCAGTTGTGATTCAAAGTTATTACCAAACTCCCAAGAATCAACAGGATATCCCTTTGAAATAGTGTACTCCATAAAATCACGAGCATTGCTGGAGTTCCAGGCACCTTGCCAGAATCCCTTCTGCACTTGATGCCTCCCATAAAGAGCATTCAGACCAAATGTTACGATTGCCCTGCAACAATAGAGGCTATTTTAGATTCTGCATTAAAAAGAAAACAAAAGTAGAAATGGAGGAGGAAAAACAAAAAAATGATAAAGAACATACCCTGTTTTTTGGAACAAAAGGTTCAGCGCATCCCACCTTGCGATGCTCAAACATCCTTTTGAGAAGCCAAAAAGCCCACCAGACATTTTGGTAAACGGATCACAAGAAAATTTCAAACTTCCTATTCCATATTTGATCTGGTCTTGCAGAGAACCTCCAACTCGTATACGTAATGGTCTAAAGGCTGACAATCATCAGAAAAAGCAGAAGATATTTTCTGTGAGATTCGAAGTATTGAAAGAGAACAAACTAGCTAACACAGAAAGCTATTTCCTTTGTGTCAAGGGACCAGAAAGCAAAGGAACAACCGAACAAAGTATCTAACATCCTTGTCTTCATGAAATAAACCAGGTAAATGAGACAAGGAAAAAGGAATATCATCTTTCTCGGTTAAACTAGCTATATTATGCTATCAATAGGATGGTACTGATCATAATTACTCTGGAAATAGGAATGAAGAATGCAAGTATGAAAGCACTGAACTTTACTGCATACCTTCAATGGCCCTGACAAGATAAGGATGATTCAGGTCCTACAAAGCAGATAAATTAAATTTATTTCATCAATTAATAAAGCTTCCAACCATAAATGTAAGCGACAAACATGGCATATAAGACTTCAAAAAACCAAGAAAATCTTACCAAATTAAAAATAGAAGACTTTCCCCATGGGCATTGCTTATAATTACACTTCTCAGGTGGCCACCAGTCAAGAGTAGCACACACGAAATTATCATCAGTTTCAGCTTCTGTAACAGAACCCTTTACAATAATTGTTACATCATTGTTCTCTTGAGACAAAATTACAGGAAGAGAGCACAGGAACAGAAGAAAGGCTAGCTTAAGCCCCATGCCTTGAGCACTGATGCTGAAGAAAGCTGAAAAATAGTTCATAACAAAAATGACAGTTAGTTCTCATTTCATAAAAAACAAAGTGAGTGAAGATCCGACGGTTCTTCTTATGCTTGCAAAGAAAGCAAGAACATGTTTTCAAGCCAATAGAAAGAAATTCAAAGGAAACAATAAGCTGGAACAATGGAGAAAATTGATATCTTTCTTGCTTCAGAGTTCAGAGTTTCAGACCATCAAAGAAACAAAACCAACAACTGAGGTTATGCCACAAGCGAACACATAGAAGAAATTAACAAAATGCGAGCTTTTTCAAGTATTTTAAGCAACTCAAATCTTACAAAAAAACGAATGAGACCAGTTTCAATAACGAAAACCCATTTCTGAAATCACCTTTGTGAAAGAGCAGCTTCCCAGTAAAAATGGCGTTTTTTTGAGAGAGAAGCGGACATATTGGCCTCTGAAGTCCGAGGCTTTATATCATTCCGGCAGCCATCTAAGACCGGTTAGAGTCGTCGTCCGTAGACTATTCTTCGGTTGACCTTTTGGTCATATAATCTTCTCCAATCGCTCTAATTTCTCTTCTCACGCTGCCTTCAGCCGCCCCAACTCGGCTTAATAATTAGGAGAGAGAAATTTGATGAGGTTACTGACCAATAAGCTTTTAAATATTAAAATGTTATTTTATATTATATTTATTTAATTAAATTTAAAGATTTTAGTATGGCTCAACTTTTTTCTTAATAATTAATTTAAATTTGATTTTCTTAAAGCTCATTTATTTATGAAGCTAAATATGCATAAATCATATCATATTTACTTGATAATAAGTAAATAAGTATGAAAAAAAAAAATAAATCAATTTATTTTCGTAAAAATTTAATAAAATAGATCTCAAAATTATTAAATTTATTTTTAAATG
>NW_021319289.1:576326-606081 GCF_001605985.2 Dendrobium catenatum | reverse complement strand
CCCCTATAATTTTTTTTTTTTTTTGAGGGGGGCAATTGCCCCCCTAAGCAACATATGGTTTCGCCTCTGAAATCAGGGTTGGGAGTCTGGACAACAAATAAAGCATAAATTTGAGCTTTTATTTTATGCATTTTTTTAATAGAAAAAAATTAAAAAGATATTTTTTTTAATTTTAAAAAAATAATTTTTTTCTAACATTAGAAAATTAAAAAATATAATTCACCCCCAAAGGCAGCTAGACCAACCTCATTTTGAATTTAATAAATTATATATATTATATTTACAAACATAATATTTAATTATGCCATATTAAAGTAACATTAGATGTCGATATGAGTAAGGACCAGCAAAGAATGACATGGTACGGATTACAAGAGCAGGACAAAGAGTGCGGTGTTGAGAATATATTCTTGCATAGTTGCAAGTTCACTCAACAAATGGCTATTTGCTTCCTTGACAAAGGTAAATAAATAAATAAAATACAGTTTATCAAAAATATTTTAAATTATTTTTTTAAGAGTAAATTATTTTGTTTGGTATAATATAAATGCATGAAATTAATTTTTTGTGTTTAATTTGAAGTAAAATTAATTTAATTTAATGTTAATTACATTTGATATGTCACCAAATTTTTTTTTTGATCGAGCACGAATCTTGAGGCATATTTATATTGGAATTTTCTAAAATCAAATTCGGGATCATATGAAATCCGATTTCAACAAACTTATAGTCAAATTTAACCTGTCAAATGAGTCCAAATCGAAGACTCATAACTTGGAAGATTCAAAACATTAATTGGATGACAAAATGATATTCAAATATGACATGCTTATAGTCAAATCGAGTGGCTCGATGACGCAAATCCAATGAGCCCAAGATCGTCGAATGCTGACTTTGTTAAGGCTTTTAAATAGTTGAAAAATGCTCTATGATCTGGGGAATTAATACGAGACATTCGATGGGGCACTTCGAACATGCCCTGGATCTTCTCTATATTTACGAGGTGTGTCACTCATGAAAATCTATAAAACATACCCTCACTCTCTACATGAATGAGACCTTTTGCTATAAATTAGAGAGAGCTTTGAGGCTTCAAGAAACGAGCCATTCGATGGAGCACTTCGAACATGCCCTGGATCTTCTCTATATTTACGAGGTGTGTCACTCATGAAAATCTATAAAACATACCCTCACTCTCTACATGAATGAGACCTTTTGCTATAAATTAGAGAGAGCTTTGAGGCTTCAAGAATTCTAGCACCATCGCCGGCGAACACCCATCGAGTGTCGTCGAACAACTGCTCGATCGTCAATCACCGCCGAACTTCTGCCCGGCCGTCTCCAGCCTTCTGCCCAACCATCGTTGGACAACCACCCGGATTTCAGCCGATTGTTGTCGGACTTCCACCCGGACGTCGACCACCGTCGTACTTCAGCTAAACCGTCGCCGGAACACTGCCCTGCCGCCGATCGCTGCTGGACTTATAATGCTATTTGAGTCATATTTAATCCTTATTTGAATAAAAGTTCTAAATACTTTTTTAATCATATTCCCACCATTTTGTTTTAATGGATGGAAGTAAACCAAGTGATGAAACAAACAAGAAATTAATAGTAACGAAAAGTAAAAGGACACCATAATTTAACATGGAAAATTTTAAAATTAGAAAAAACCACGGAGCCACATCACACCAAGAAAACCACTATGAAATTTGGGAGAAATAAGTACAGATTTCTCTTCTCTATTGCTCTCTTCTTGCTTCTCTTCTCTCTTGCAACTTTTTCACAGTCAAAACACAAGAGAAAGACAAGTTAATAACATCAAGGGACGCCACCCTTTAGAAAAATGAGAAAGAAAATATATCCAGTCCACTTGACGCGCTGTTGCGCTCAAGCCTCTGTTATCATGATGTTGCAGCGCTCAAATCTTTAGCACTGCAACACTCCATAACACTGTGACAACGAATCTAGAGTGCTGCGACACTTTGCTCTATGTCGTTTTTTCCAGCAAACTTTGTAGCATCAAGGCGCTTGAGAACACAACACCGGGGCATTCTGCTCCTCATCCTAAGTAGGGGGAGGACCCTTGCACCCTCCAACGAGCAGGACAAATTGGTTTGAGATCCGAGGCAACAATATAACATGATTGATCAACATAGTCATATTCCTCACAGAACAAACACTTATTTGAACTTTATTTGAATAAGGTAGAATCTTACTTGAATTTCGTTTGAATATTATTTCAAATCATGTTCTAACCATGTCAATATCATGTGCAAAACTTGTTCAAATATATTTTAAGTTAAAATCTTCTCCAAATTTATTCAAAATTTAGTTCTACCATTATTCAAGCAAATTTCATTCGTAATGTAATCCAATAAGCAATCCACAAATACAAGAAATGTAATTTCATATGAAAGTAACTTAAAAACCATGTTTCTCGAGAAATAAATAATAGGGATGATTCTCAATTTTTATGTATTACAAGTTATAAAAAGTGAAATCTCCACAAAGTTTTATACTTTTTATTTAAGTGGGCTTGAAAAAAGTTTAAAAATCATCGGGCAATACTTGAATCGAATGTAGGTTGGATGGACCCAAATTTTTATCAATGCCTAAGAAGGTGCCAACTTTGCACCAATACTTTTTCAATTTTTTGGACCGAGAGTCCATTTTAACATGTTGGTTGGGAGCTACTTTCAATCAAGCAGTCTTCGATTCGATCTTGTATTCAAGGTCTTATTCAAAATTTTGTTAAATTTACTACAAGTAAAAATGAGGGATTTTTATGAATAGAAATTAAAACTTTCACATTTACATATTTAACATGTAAAGTTCATTATTTACATAATAAAAAAAAAATCATGTTAATGTGTCATGATAGATCATCATCAGATCTTTCTGTATTTTTACTTTTTTGATCTCTTATTTCAGTTTTTTGTAAACCCCCATTTTGGCTCGAATGAATGTTATTTTGGTTAAAAAAAAAGATCATCATCAGATCTCTATGTAGAAGACATTAACAGAAGCAACACTGACATGATCTCAATAATATGTGAATAATAAGAGGAGTTCAAGAGACTTATGAATTTAAGATAGAAACTAGTCAAATGAGATTAAGGTTTCGTTTGATACGACTTTCTTATTGCTTCTTTAGGCAATTTTCTTGTAAAAAAATATTTTTTGTACTAAAAACTGCTTTAACAAACAATAAGAAAGTCGTCACAAACGAAGCCTAAAACTGTCAATTTTGCCATTTCTTCTGCCCAACCATCGTTGGACAACCGCCCGGATTTCAGCCGATTGTTGTCGGACTTCCACCCGGACGTCGACCACCGCCGTACTTCAGCTAAACCGTCGCCTGAACACTGCCCTGCCGCCGATCGGTGCTGGACTTATAATACTATTTGAGTCATATTTAATCCTTATTTGAATAAAAGTTCTAAATATTTTTTTAATCATATTCCCACCATTTTGTTGTAATGGATGGAAGTAAACCAAGTGATGAAACAAACAAGAAATTAATAGTAACGAAAAGTAAAAGGACACAATAATTTAACATGGAAAATTTTAAAATTAGAAAAAAACCACGGAGCCACACCACACCAAGAAATTCACTATGAAATTTGGGAGAAATAAGTACAGATTTCTCTTCTCTATTGCTCTCTTCTTGCTTCTCTTCTCTCTTGCAACTTTCTCACAGTCAAAACACAAGAGAAAGGCAAGTTAATAACACTAAGGGACGTCACCTTTTAGAAAAATGAAAAAGAAAATATATCCAGTCCACTTGAAGTGTTGTTGTGCTCAAGCCTCTGTTATCATGATGTTGTAGCGCTCAAATCTTTAGCACTGTGACACTCCATAACACTGTGACATCGAATCTAGAGCACTGCGACACTTTCCTCTATGTCGTTTCTTCCAGCAAACTTTGTAGCATCAAGTCGCTTGAGAACACAGCACCGTAGCATTCTGCTCCTCATCCTAAGCAGGGGGAGGACCCTTGCACCCTCCAACAAGCTGGACAAATTAGTTTGAGGTCCGAGGCAACAATATAACATGATTGATCAACATAATCATATTCCTCACATAACAAACACTTATTTGAACTTTATTTGAATAAGGTAGAATCTTACTAGAATTTCGTTTGAATATTATTTCAAATCATGGTCTAACCATGTCAATATCGTGTGCAAAACTTGTTCAAATATATTTGAATTTAAAATCTTCTCCGAATTTAGTCAAAATTTATTTCTCCCATTATTCAAGCAAATTTCATCGTAATGTAATTTTAATATGTAATCCACAAATACAAGACATGCAATTTCATATGAAAGTAACATAATATGGATGTTTCTCGAGAAATAAATAATAGGGATGTTTCTCAATTTGTAACTATTATAAGTTATAAAAAGTGAAATCTCCATAAAGTTTTATACCTTTATTTTAAGTGGGTTTGAAAAAGTTTCAAAATCATCGGGCAATACTTGAATCAAATGTAGGTTGGATGGACCCAAAATTTATCAACGGCTAAGAAGGTGCCTAGTTTGCACCAATACTTTCTCAATTTTTTTGACACATAGGATCCATTTTAACATGTTGGTTAAGAGCTACTTTCAATCAAGTAGTCTTCGATCCGCTCTTGGATTCGAGACCTTATTCAAAATTTTGTTAAATTCACTAAAAGTAAAAAATGGGGATTTATATGCATAGCATTTAAAACATTCACATTTATATATTTAGCACCTAATGTTCATTATATACATAATAAAAAAAGTTATGTTGATGTGTCATGATAGATCATCATCAAATCTCTATGTAAAAGACATTAGCAGGAGCAACAACGACATGATCTCCATAATGTGTGAAGAATAAGAGGAGTTCACGGAATTTATGAATTTAAGATATAAATGATACAAAATGAGATTAAAATTATCAATTTTGGCATTTGCAAGATTTAAATCCTAGTTATGTGCTATTGAAAGACATAGTAGATTGGAATCTTTTGATAGTGATTATTTTTGTTTATGTTGAAAGTTTTAAATGCTTTGCAAATTAATAGGAAAATTTAATTGTTTAATATGTAAATGAGAATATTTTAACTTTTAAGTATATGGATGCACGTAATAATAATAATAATAAAGCCTACACTTTTAAAAGGAAAATGGCAAGCCGGCCAGAAAGAGAGCGAAGAGAATGGAGGGGTTAGCTTCTATCGCGCTTCTCCCCGGCGGCTCCATCTCCGGCCACTTCATCCAGCTTCCCCACTCTATTTGCTACGGTATTCATGGCTCCGGTAAAACCCTAAGCTTTAACACTCCCATGTTTTATTCCATTCATTCTTCTCAGTTTTTGCATCTCCTCCAAGTAATCCTTCATATACGAATACCGATTACGTTAATTTATTTAAGGTATTGAGTTTTTTCAGTGTGTTTAGCGATCATCGCAAGTGAATGATAATGCGAAAACACTGCCATGTTATTTTCTGTGTTTTCATAAACTACAGACGAAAAAAAAAAAAAAAAAACCTATTGTCTGCAGCATTTCCTCCGTAAACTAGCACGCGCACATACAGTTCTTAGAAATTTAACCAAAATGGCTATTTTTTATTAACTTTTTAATGGTATGTTATGTAATATTTATTGAATCATATGTTGTTGAGTGTATTATGGAAACTGGTAAGGGTGAATCTTGTTGTTTATTTATTTTGTCAAAGCCTGGTATCCACATTTAACCTGTAACGTTGCTCCGATCTCTCTGCTCAAAGTGTTTGAGGATTGGTATCCATACACCTTCAGAATGTTCTTTTTTTTTTGTGACTGTTTGGTTTAATCATATTTTTTGCAGGATTGGTCCAGATCAAGAAAATGTAAGTGTAGCGCCTGCATTACACAAAACTTTATGGTGCATGAGTTTGAGGCTTTGTTTGGGACAGCTTTCTTACTGCTTTTTAAAATGTCTTTCTAGTACAAAAATTTTTATTTTTAATTTTTTTTACTAGAAAGCTGTTTTAAAGAGCAAGAAGAAAGTTGTCGCAAACGAAGCCTGAGACTCCTTAACGCTCTATTTTGTAGAATGCGAGGTGTGTGGTACATTTATATGATGTAATGCTGAAATCTTGTGTCTACGATCAGCAAGAATTTATTTTTGTTGTCCTTTCCAAGTAGCCCAAATACATAGAAAATCCACAGATGTGAAAAGCAGTGCAAAGAGTGCCTCAGCTGTAGTCACTACTTTGCTTCTTTCAAATCGATTGTATTTTTATGTACCTTAGTTGGATTGGCCTCTTTGTCAAAGGGAACCTAAATTTGGTGCCATACTATTTTGTTTAGCAATATTGGGAAAATTGTAGGATACCTATTTGGTTGGTTGTTTCCAGTAACCATGGTTCACATGTTGAGATATCGTGCTTTCTTAGATGTCTATATTTTATACTTGCATCTTTTTATCCTCCATTTTTAGAGGTGCTAATATGCCCAAAGCTTGAAATTCTTTGGATGATAGCTCAAAATTTTATCATCTTGAAATTGAAATTGATTTTCTTCCATTTGAAAATGTCTCACTCGAATTAATTGGATTCAACTACAAATCAAAAACAACTTGTGTATACATAATATATACACACATATAACGTAATATGTGGGTGTGTATAGTCATTAAATAATATTGTTGATATCAATCTTATAACTTGTAAGTGATTGATTATTAGTTTTTTAATGAATTTGACTATTATTTTAGTAAGATTCTGTAGTTACCAGAAAATAATCATTAAGGGGATTTGTGTTTAAGCTCGGCATTTTACTAAATAAAGAGGTTTGGTGAGGATGGTGGGAGCATAAATATGAAGGATCCTCTATTTCCACTCCGCAACTCTTTGAGCCTTTCAAAAGCAAAGAGTTTAAAATAGGGTCCAAGGAGTTGCTTTAAAAGTTCCACTGGGTTTTTGTTCCTTGCTGGTAATTAAAAGAGATATCTAAGTTGTGTTCTTTAGTTTTATTAAATAATCTACTACATTTTGTGGTCTCTAAGGGGTCAATTAAGCAATCATAAGGTTCTTTTTTGTTATAATTGTTTTCTTCTTATTGTATTTGATGCATCCTAGGCTCCTAGACTAGGGCAAATTAGTTTCCCTCATGATGAAAGAGTTTAGATTGAATTGAATTTAAATTTCTACCTTTTTTTCCATTCCTTTTATTCTCCCTCTTTTCCCTTTTTTATTCCTATTCTC
Organism: Dendrobium catenatum; assembly: GCF_001605985.2. NCBI lineage: Eukaryota > Viridiplantae > Streptophyta > Magnoliopsida > Asparagales > Orchidaceae > Dendrobium > Dendrobium catenatum. The sequence continues at coordinate 598,856 of NW_021319289.1, read as the reverse complement.
CTCTTCATTTATTCCACCCTTTTCTTATCTTATTCAGCATCAATAAGTTTTATATTTTTATTTTTTTTATTCAGCATCAATAAGTGTGATCATGTTAAGAATATTTTAGGATTTGTTTGTAACGGCAACATCTATTTATAAAGTTAGTTGTAAAGTTACTCTGATGAAAGCATCTTTTAGCTATTTTGATTGTATTAAATAGCTTTCATCACAAATGTTTTTGAAAAGCAGTAGCCTAACAAAATTATGGTTATTTTATGAATAGAAAAGCAGTAAGAAAACTATTCCAAACAACTCTTAATTATTGTCTCTCCTCACTTATTGTAAAAACTATTGCATTTTGCAAATCAATCACAAAAATGGGAAACATATTATCTGTAGACATCCAGGAAATCCTATGTGCATATTGAGGCTGGATAAAAAAATTACTTACAGCTAAGTTTTTTAGTTTCAACCTATTTTAAGGGTAATTGCCCCTGGGATTTGGTTTTTAAGTAGAATTTTCCTTTTGGCATGAGGTGATTCATTGATTTTGCCTTGAAATATCATATACTTAAATTTTCTCTCAGAACTTTGTTGTGAGAGGGAGTGTAGCAGAGGTGAAGACCATCGTTTGATTAAGCTTTCAATCATTGATTTCGCTGTGAGTCTTCTTCCACTTATCTGTCCTTTTTCTATCATTCATCTCCTTTTTGGTGTTTTTATTTTTCTTTGATCTAATGCTTGCAGAGTAAGAAAGAGCGAGTGGCTGTGGTGGAATGTCGGGGACATGATGCTGCTAGATTTCAGAGTATCGGGCATGCTCATGGGTATGTCTTGCTAATATTTGTAAGAGAATTAAGATATTTGAACAAGTAATATGTATTAACATTTTTAGCTTTCCTCTAATTAATCATCAATATGGCATGGACTTAGAAACACAAACATAAATAAAAAAAACTCGATAATTCTTAAGAAATACATGACAAAAACACGGATTGGGTGTCAATTTTAATTATAATAGACTTTTAAATTAAATATGTCTACTAATAGAAGTCATTTTTTTCATCATGAAATCATTCTTCTCGATATAGTTTGTATAGAATGTGCCCAACGAATGTTCAATGTGCCAAAAATTGTCACAAAATGTCCGAGAGTTGTTCAAGACTTTTTGGAGTTTTTTTCTTGAAAATTTAAAAAAATATAACATGCCAAATAGCATGCTCGAGAGTGCATTTGAAAGTGTTTCAAACATTATTTGGCACAACATGATCTCCTCTAGAGTTATTTGTTCTTCATGAGTTAATTATACTAATGTTAGTTCTCTTCCTTTATAGACGTTACTGTTGCAATCCAATTATTTTTGTACCTTTGGATATGATACTGTACTATTGCAAGCATATATTGCAAGAAGTAGCAAAGGTTTCAGATAATATGTGATTGCTCTCCTGAAATCTTACCTGAAATCTAACTTCTTATACATATAGATTTATTTTCACCACATCATATATATTTCATTAAAAGCATCGTTTTATGAATCTATTACACTACATTATAAAAGTTGAATTTCAGGCTGACTCACATGGATTCCTTGTATGTTAAAACCTATACAATTTTTTTTATAAAGAAGTTTAAGCATATATGTGGGCCTGTGGCTTATTCAGAAGTTCCATATATTTTCCAACACCCCTTATCATTGAAATTATTTAGAAATAGGCAAAACATATTTCAAACAACGAGTGCAAAAAAAAAAAAAAGAATTGAAAATAAAAAAGATCAAAGCACAAAAAAATACAGAAGAAATTTATTTTGGTTCACTAAATTGATGGCTACATTCTGTTGCCACTACTATAAGTTTACTATGTTGGATTGCCATTAAATTATATAATTTGAACTCTTAAGTTGGCACACATGAATTTCTTTTATGTTAAAACTTGAACAACTTTTTAATGTAGAAGCTTAAGCATATAGGCAAGTGGCATATTCATATAACCTTCATGTATATATTACATGACCTCTTAGACTATAAGTTATTGAGAACTAGGCAAAATCAATTTTAAATGGCAAGAGCAAAAAAAGAGCAAAATACTAGAAATGAAGATCAACAGAAAAATAACACGCAAGAATTCATGTTGGTTCACCGAATTGTTGGTTACATTTTATTGTTGCCACTGCAATTTTACTATGTTAGATTGTAGAGAAATCTCAACTTCTTCAATACAATATAACCCTCCAATTAATGGCTACGTTTTATTATTGCCATTGCAATATGCAACATAACCCCCCTTATTTCAAGAAAAAAATTACGGTAACCATACATATATTAAAATTCTTAAAATATGCTTAATGGAATATGTCAAACCCTATGCACAAAAACAGTTGAAACAAAGGCAAAACTGTCGAATTAAGTGACGAGTGCATCGGTGCAGCGCATCACTTGAATGGTCAAATGGCCTCTGATCACCAAATGGATTGCGCCGTTACGATCGAAGAATTTAATTCGCCTAAATAGGAATCCCTCGCAATCAAATCGGACGAGATCGATCAAAAGGGACGACTGACACGCGAAATTGACGCACGATGTTGCCCAAACGACATTCAATTGCAAAACGGACTTCACCATTGCAGAACGCCGTCAATACTAAAAAATCACTGTCAATTCGTTCAATTTGTGTGAGTAAACCGACACTCATATCGAGGCAACGATGCACAATTTAGAAAATCAACGCGCTACGTCATCGAAATGACCTCCAATCATGAAATGAACTGTGCCGTTGCAATCAGAACTTCGACAATATTGAACATTAAATGTAAGTTCGCACAACAAAAATTGTGCACTCAAGTCAGTGGCAATTTCGAGGAGATTGTGCGCAAATTAAGGAAATTATGCATGGAGCGAGGCATTTTTAGGCAATCGACTCATTTTAATCATTTTAAATTAGTAATAATAATAATGATATCAAATCATCATTAATTTATTATTAATTTAAATAAAAAATCAATGAAAATCAAATTAATGCAAAATCTGAATTAGTTAACTCGTATCAATCGATATACTACTATGATCCTCGAATTTTTGCCGATTTCGCGTCTACTCCCGTAAATCTCGTCTTTGCAATCGATCCGCTCACTATTAAAACGAGAACAAAGCTCACTCGTTGGTTTGCACTCTTCACGCTCACAAAATCCTCTTTATTCAAAGCCTCCACCTGATCCTTCTTCTTTCGATCTCAAAATCCGAACAGCTCGTAGCTCGTCAAACCCAGCTGAAGCCTTCTTTCGATTCCTAGCCTCCAATTTCCCCAATCAAATGCTCAAATCAACCTTCCGAACTCCTCAGTGCCAGCCGTCCCTCTTCTCTTCTATCCATACCAACAACAGCTCAAGCCGATGTTGAATTTCATATTCGCAAGCCTTGACCAGTTTGTCTATCGAAGCCAAACTAGAGCCAACCTCTGCTTTTGTCACTATGTCGATCTCCTAGCCGGTGCCAGCTCTGACTCAAATTTCTCCTAAATGGGGGAGACGCCGGGAGATTTACCAAAATTTCTGGTGAACATAGGACTTGCAAAATTAATTTGAATACAAAAGAACACAGGGGGCTTGACCGATGATAGAGAACAAGAGTTTTAAATTGAACTATAAGGAGATGGACTTAATACTCAACATAAAAATGCAAATTGTAAAATAATAAAACTAAAATGCAAGTGCACAAGCGGGAACTTGAAATTAACATTAATGAACTAGCCAAAACTCTTGTGAGCACAGCTTACTTGAGAACAAAGGTTGACAAAATGCAAGGAGCAGATAACTCTTGAGCATCGCAAAGAATGACAATTTTAAATGAATACACTAATCAACTAAAGAATCATCAAGTTCAAAAATGACGTGTAATCCTCCTATAGTTAATGTCATTCGACATGCAAGCAAGCCTATTAATCCCTTTGCAGGCGAAGAAGGTAAATGCACAATGAACATAATAATCGGATGCATTTAAAGAAGTTCAAAGTATATGAAGATTGCATATAGTCGATGCCATTCAGCTCCAAACAAGCATGTTTACCTTCCTTGCAAATAATGATACTCTCCTGTTCTAAAGCCAACACTGATCAACATACAAATGACTATGTCAGTCTCCTATGAATATAAGATCGAAGTGTGATGAATGCATGCGACGCGTCGTCTACAATCCAAGTAAATGAATTGTAATGAATACGGATATTTACAAGTAATGGCAAAAGGTTGAGGACACACAATAATATCATCCACAAGCAATGCTAGAAGAGATTACATGAAGCACAATTCGCCACCAGTCAACGTATAATGTTCAAACAAGCCTTGTAAGAAAACAAACATGTTGCAGAAGTAACAGATCATAAGCAAACATAGATACACCCACAATAGGTTATTTGCGACTAGATGCATAAGCTCGCTATAGGTGAAGGAAATTGATATGCGGCGAATGCAAATACCTATAAGCGATGAACAAAAGAATTATTACATGCACAGTAACCCACCTACGGGTGACGACGAATGATGTACAGTAAACGCTGAATCATCCCTGCAATTAATGATGAGTGCTCATCAGGCAAACACACTAACACTTGTAAGCAGAGACGTGAGACCTCTAGAAAATGTAAAGCGCATATAAGTTGTTGTAGCAGATACATTGTAGCATCCTTGCACTCAACGTTAATCAAGCACCTAGCAAATGCATACGAACTCCTGCGAGCCGCTGTAGAGGACTCCTCATTTATAAAGTAATCCACCTACAAGTGATGGAAAGCGACATGCAACCATATGCACTATATATCATCCACGAGTAAAATGCAAGAAGGCTACAACAAATGCCAGCTCCTATGAATTGCTGCAGGGGACTCGTTATTATACGACAGTCTACTTGCATAAAGTAGCAAACGACTCATGACATGACGCCACACCACCGGATCCATAACATTCATACAGCGGACAAATGGTGTTTACGTGCTTCTACATAGAGCATTATACACGCCCAAATGTTAATCATCGCACAGCTGATTAGTGTCAAATATTTCAAAATGCTCTCACACATTCACTGCAACATATATACATACAAATATGGAAGTACACATGCAAGCATATTAACATGTATACATGTAGGTATATACACCCACATGAGCTATGATGAGTTTGTTACGAGTACACACGTGACGTCTGAAGATGCTACATGGGTCAAATAATAAATTTAAATTCGGGCCCGATTCTCCTATATGAGTAGATAGGAGTTAACATGGCTCGAATTATCAAACAAATATACAGCCATGGCATCGACCAAGATATTTATTTTATGCATTCATATTAGGCCTTTAAGATTTATAACAATGAAAATTCACTGACAAAGGCATAAAGCCAACAACGAACCTAATCCGACAAGATTCAATCAAAAAAATGAAAACCTTCCATAAATATCCCGATGATGGCCGTGTTGAATATTTATCTCTATCGGAGGGGACCACAAACATTTAAAATACTCTTCAAAGCCCATAAAAATTCAAAGTTTTAAAAAAAGAATATCAAATCCGAAATATTCAAAATTGAAATAAATCATTAAACACTTAAAACGAAACTCATTCACCTTCCGCAACAATTTGTTGGGGTGGACAAATTTGAAAATTATTTTGGCTCACAAAGAGCCAATGTCCGGCCAATAATATCATTAGGATTCATTCTCAATTCGCCTTTTGTCAGTAAGGATGTGACATTGGTCCTCTAATCGGCGGTTTGGCCGGATGGCTCCGCAAAGAACCTGTGGCCTGGTCAGATTGGTTTTGCGTGGTTAACAATTATTACTGCAGCCCTGTGGCCTAGTGGTTTGGTCTAACGACTCCACTGTATTACAGTTATGGTCATAGCGTGCATGCTCCCTAATGGCGTCAAGTCCTTGAGACATAGATCAATAATATATAATCAATAGGGCGCAAAGCCCTCTATTAGTTAAGGTGTATTCAAATTCGTCTCCTTGGACAAGTATTCACTCCAGATTTGCAAGGTTCTCTTAGACAACACAACCCATTGCTGCCGACAAGAATTTTTCTGTCAGGTTGGGTTGATTACCTCCTCTAATTAAGTAGACCAAGGACCATGATGACTCGGTACAACAGAACCATGAGATCTTGATCGGGTCTATCATCACTTTTCCCACCATTCGCTTTATGTGCAAGATGGTGAAATTTCTAATTTTAAATATTAAATTTTCAAATACCAACCCATGCTGCTACTATACATCATATACCACGTATCTCTACGTATCTGATTGACTACTAGTCTTAATCGGAAGTTCTCTCTTGTTATCGGGAGGGATAACTATAGGGGCTTGCGCTATAGGAAAATTGAACCCATATCTAAAGTCCTCACAAAATGAGGGCGAAATCTCTGGGTAGTGTCTTATTTTAAACCCAATCTGCCTTCTAAAAATTTTCTTCAGAACTTAACTCGTTAAAACTCTCCTGACAACCTGAAACGAAAAGAAAGAAAGAGGTCCGTAGAGAGGCTGGAGCATGAATTTTCTGAGCCCATAGAATAACCAGTAAATACTTGATAATTCTAGCAAGAGTACACGGGCAACATAACCGAAGTCCATGTTGCTTAAAACATGTTGATGAAACATATGTTGAAGCTTCATTTAGTGGTATACTATTGCCATATAGTTTAGTAGCATCTTTTTGTGACTAGAACTTGAGAGACCTCTAATATCATGTAAATAGCTTTGTGTATCAACTTGATAAAAGCCATAACGACACATTTGCATCATAATAACTTATTATTAATAAAGGGCTTTTATAGCCTAAAGTTTAGAATTCACTTCAAGGGATTGAACATCTGCTCAAACAAATCCAAACCTAAAAATGATAATTTCTATTTGTTACAGTTGGGAAGAAGATGTTATTGGTATGATTGAGCAGAAGCACGGAAAACAAAGAATTTCGATATCTTTTGAGTGTGAGACACTGAAGGCAGACAATGCAGCACAAGAGCACCTACAGAAGTACATGCCCAATTTAGCTGGAGTAGATGCTGTAGGTAAGCACAAGATGCTTTCTTCTTCTAAAATGAAATAAAATTGGATATTAAAGCTTTATTATTATTATTATTATTATTTTCTCTTGCTTACAATATCAAATGAATTTGCAGTTAATATTGGCCGCATGAGCATTTCTGGTATCAATTTCGATGGGGAGGAAGAAATTACTGCATGACTGTATTGTTGCAATCTGTAAGTAAATGAATTAGACATTTTGTAGCTTCATTCAGAAATATTTTATACTATGATAATTTTTTTTTTTGGGAAAAAATTTGTCCGTCAAATCACATTTGATCTAGGTAAATATTTATTTTAAAAACTTATGAAGAATTTTAAAGGTTTTTGTCAATTAGGCAGCCATAATTTTTAATCTTGATAACTTTCTTTGCACACTACTGTAGTTGCTTGCAGGTGTGGCATCGACCTTCGGTTAGTTCGTTAGGATTTATGCCTTATCATGTAATTTTCTAACAATTATATTTTTAGTTTTTTAGTATAAGATTAAGGTTTCGTTTCCAACAGCTTTTGTACTGCTTTTTAAAACAATTTTTTTAGTACAAAAATTTTAAATTCAAGAAATTTTTGTACTAAAAAACTGTTTTAAAAAGCAAGAAGAAAGCCATCCCAAATAAAGCCGTAAGGCTTCATTTGTGATAGCTTTGTTACTACATTCTAAAATGATTTTCTAGTGCAAAAATCTCTAATTCAAGAAATTTTAGTACAAAAAAATTACTTTAGAAAACAGCAAAAAAGCTGACCCAAACAAAGCGTAAGGCTTCGTTTGGGGTGGTTTTTTTCCGGCTCCTTAAAGCGGCTTTCTAGTACAAAAATTAGAATTTTTGTTATAGAAAGCTGCTTTAAGAAGTGGGAAGAAAGCTGCTTTAAGAAGTGGGAAGAAAGCCGTCCCTAATCAAGTCTAAGGTTTTGTTTGGGATGAATTTTTTACTGCTTCTTAAAGCAGCTTTTCAGTACAAAAAATAAAATTTTTGTACTAGATAACTGCTTTAAGAAGCAATAAAAAAGCAGCCCCAAAAGAAGCTTAAATTAAAATAAATTTTTAATTAGGATGAGTTTTTTTTTTTTTTGGGACATTTAGGCCATTTAAGGCAAACTCACACACACAACGCATACACATGGACTCGAACCTTGGACCTCTTAGTTGGAAGCCTAAGCTCTCAACCAATAGGCCAAGGGGAGTTGTGTACCAACACACTCTCAATATGATATTTTATATCCCGTAGTTCATTTTTATAAATTTAGTGTATATTCCCTGGTGTACTAACTCCACAATATATTATTATGTAATCTAGTTTATAGTACTCTCATTTTATCTTACATGATCTCATTTGATAAAAAATCTAAAATTTAATAAATTTATTTATATTGGATTGGGCGAGTAGATGGTACGAGCCTCTATTATCCTCATTAAGAATAGACGAGTTGAGCAAACTTCTAATCAACTCTGACTTGAGCTTATGATTATTAATTAATCGAATTTGAGCTTGATTTTGGGTTTAATTATATAAATTTGAATTGGCTCAAGAAACTTGCTCATTTATTAATTATTGATATGTCATCGAAAAATTATCTTGATCGGGCACGAATCTCAGGGCAAAATCAAGTTGGAAACTTCCGAAATTAAAATTGGAACCATCTGAACTCCGATTTCAGTAAACTTACAGTCGAACTGAACATCTCGGAAATATAAACCCAACGACACCAAATTCGACTCAATCTGACCCAAATGGGTCCAAATTAATATAAATTTGAATTGGTTCAAAATTTGAACCCAAACGGCTGACGACATTGCTCCGCCGGACCACCACTTGAGGCCTTGAGCTCCGCCGGACCACCACTTAAGGCCCTCACCTCCGCCGAACCACTGCCTGATTTCGTTGCTCCACCATACCATCACATGAGGCCCTGAGCTTCGTCGGACCACCACTTGAAGCCCGAACATCTGCCGGACCACCGCATGAGGCCCAGACTTTTGTCGAACCACCACTTGAGGCTATGTGCTCCACCAGGCCACCATCAGAGGCCCGAACTTCTGCTGGACCACTACCTAAGGTCCAGACTTCTGCCGGACCAACAATTGAGACCCGAAATTTTACTGGACCACCACTTAATTGATGCCCGAAATTCTGCCGGACCACCACATGAGGCCCTAAGCCCCGTCAAACCACCACTTGAGGCCCTGAGTTCTGTCATACTACCACCTGATGCCCGGACTTCTGTCAGACCACCACCTGACACTCGAACCTCTGCCAGACCATCACTTGATGCCCTTAGCTCCACCAAGACACCACCTGATGCTCGGACTTTTATCGGACCACCACCTGAGGCCCAGACTTCTACCGGACTATCACCTGAGATTCGGACATCTCTTGGGCCACCACTTGACGCCCAAAGTTCTCCCGGAGTACTACCCTTCTACTACGGTCTTTCGGACCCTTGTCTGTTGTTGACTATGTTTCTTCCGACCTCCATCACCAGACAACGGTCTTTTTAACCCCGGTCTCCTGCCAAATACAGTCTTTTGGACCCCTTTATTTTTTAGTAAAAAAATACTTAAAAATACAAAATTAATATTGATCTAAAGCTGTCCAGAAAAAACCTTAATATGAACCCACGGCCACAAAGTATTGTGGTTACGTAGGGTCTGTTGTCTTTATTTTTCTCTCCTTAAGAATTTTTTTTCTTGAAATTTCAATTAATTTTAACATGAACAATTATTTATCATCCTAAACTCTTTAATTTCTCAATTTTAAGAATAGATTAGGAGTTTATGATATATTTTCATATTAGCATCAGCTTATTACTAAATTGTGAAGACTCTTTAATATAAAAATTAAAGAACATCTTATATAAATATAACATAAGACATTAAACATTTTTTTCTCTCTGCTGTCAATAATTTTTAAAATATTATGTCATTTCTCCTCAATTTATTATCTTATTTTCATAATTTTGCTTTTGAATTATTTATATATTTTCTTCATCATATTCCTATCGTCGCTGATTTTCTATTTATTAAATCTCCAAAACTGTTATAATTTAATTATTTTTAGATATTATTATTCATATTATGGACATGATGCAGATTAAAAATCATGAGCTGTGATCAATTTAAATTATCTGTCATTTTAACAATTATATTACAAATTCAAAAATAAAGAGCTGTGATCATGATCGGATTAATTTTATTTCATTTGTGATTGTGCCATTTTTTCTGCTCCGTTTTTTCTTTTGAAATTTTCATTCATTTAAATATCTCATTTATTTGTTTAATAACTTTATCTTTATAAAATCCAAAACAATTCTAATTGTACACTAAAATATGCTATTATTATTATTATTATTATTTATGGACAATAAGCAAAGTTAAAAATTAGGAGTTGTGCGACGGTGATCCAGGCAAAACTATTATGTGCGGTGTCCGGATGCGTCCGAAGGTCAATCCGGAAGTGCCACGTCACCTAATACACAGTTCATTAGATGATGTGATGCGTCCGAATTGACCTCCTGGCGTATTCAAACACCACACAAAATAATCTCTTGTGATCCAGAGACTAAAGACCAAAGTTTACAACCAAAAGATCATGGTGACAAATTTAAAAATTATGAGTTGTGAGCCGGTGATCATGACCAGGCTAACTTATTCCATTTGCACTTCTTGCTTCCCTCCGGCTTTCCAAAGACCAGAGACCTACATGTTAAACTCATCTTCTTCTTCATTTTTATTTTTCAACATTTTTATTTATTCTTATATTAATATTTATAATCATTAATTATTTCAATTATATTTATAGATATCATTTATTATTATTAATTAAATATTATTATTATTATTATTATTATTATTATTATTTTGTGATGACATGTGTGCAATCTACATTCCACTCTCATAAGTTCACCACCAAACAAGCGAAGCTTGAGCATCATTATTAGATTGGCTTGTTTAAAATATATTAGCATTTATGATCTTAAATATAAAATTATTAAAAATATTTTAAAAAATATATTTCACTTTCTTATATCAAATAATTATTTATTATTTCATTTCTAATTTTTCATTCATTTTACAATTTTATTATAATAAATACTTAAAATCGATGAGAATCATGTTCTCTGTTTCATGATAAATGAGCCACTTACAATTAAGCTAGAGTTCGAGCTCGAGCTTGAGTTTGAGATCGCATGAGCTCAGCTTGGTGCTTCTACATCCATGGTTGGATCTCAAATATCTATTTAAGGATCATAAAACATATGAAACTCCCCAAATCCATATTTTCCTCTAAGATGGCCAACATTTTACAATTAGTTGTTCTCTTTCTAATAATGCTGGCTTCAGCCAAAGCACTAAGACCTGCATCTTCTTCCTCCATCATTGGCCTTAAAAAAGGAAAATATTGGAATGCAATAAGAGCAAGGAATGGTGCCTCCCTTCCTCCTGATTTTGAGTTGAGAACTTACTCTCAAACTTTGGATCATTTCAACTATGGACCTGAGAGCTATACAACTTTTGAGCAGAGATATGCCATCAATTTCAAGTACTGGGGAGGAGCAAGCACAAGCTCACCCATATTTCTCTACACCGGCGACGAGAGCAGCCTCGATGGGGATCTGTTTGCCGGGTTCCTTGTCGATCATGCTCGACGATTCAAAGCTCTCTTGATTTTTGTAGAGGTGAGGACTGTAAAGTGAGCTTCAAGAGAAGACCAACAAATTATATTTGTCAATTAGAATTTCAGCTCTTAATGTGACTGTTATTTACCCGCAAAGCAGCATAGGTATTATGGAAAATCCAATCCATTTGGTTCAAGGGAGGCGGCATTTAACAATTCCAGTACACTTCAGTATTTCAGCTCAGCACAAGCACTTGCTGACTATGCAGAATTGCTTAGATATCTGAAGAAGAAGTTGTCTGCAGAAAATTCTCCAGTGATAGCCATGGGAGGATCCTATGGTGGAAGTAAGTTAATTAATATCTTAATTAATTTAGTTACTCTCGATCTTAATTTACAAATAGCTAATTAGTGTATTGTTCTTACAGTGCTTGCAGCTTGGTTCAGATTGAAATACCCACATATGGTTATTGGAGCTTTGGCTTCTTCTGCTCCCATACTCTATTTTGATAACATCACACCACAAAATGGTTATTGTAGTGTTGTCACAAAGGATTTTAAGGTGAGCTATTCTTCATTTTTTTTTAATAAACCAATCTTTAAAACTTATACAAGGGCCTATGCGTTCTAAAAAAGAAAAAAGAATATGTCCTTAGAAGATCAAAAGCTCACTAAAAATACAGTCTTGAATAGAAACCTATGAGCTAATGATCCAACTATGTACAATCAAACATAATAAGCAGCAACTGATAACAAGATAAAAACATCCACGAGAACCTCACAAAAAGAAAACCACAAGTCCACAAGTATTAAGAATTGATTAATTTAATTTTCTAAGAATTTGAGCTGTGATTTATTTACAAACTCAGGAAACCAGTGAGAGTTGTTATCAAACTATCAAAAGTTCTTGGGCTGAGATTGATAATATTGCAGCCAAGCAAAATGGCCTCGCTAAATTGAGCCAAATGTTCAACTCCTGCAGGTAACTAACTCATAGTAAAAAAAAAAAAAATTTTCGAAGTATTATATGTAGATTTCTTATCTGCAGTGAAATTTTTTTCTCTGAATTTTTCCAAATGAAGCCGTTTGAACAAAACTGATGAACTAAAAGAAGCTTTGGAGGGACTGTACTTCGGATGTGCACAGTATGACAATCCGAAGTCGATTCCAGTTAGTAGAATATGTCATGCAATTGATGGAGAGCCAAATGGAACAAGCGTGCTCAAAAGAATTATTTCTGGGATTAACGCAATTGTTGGAAATTCTACATGCAATGATTTTAGTGAGACTGAGGAGGAGGATGCGCACTCTGGATGGGATTGGCAGGTAAGCATTTTGCATGAAAGTCTTACTATGTATATCATAAACTCGTTAGAAGTTTGAAACTTACGTATGTGATGTGTGTACGAATTTGTCTTAGGCTTTGTTTGGAACAGCTTTATTATTGTTTTCTAAAATAGCTTTCTAGTACAAAAATTTTTAATTCAAGAAATTTTTGTATTAGAAAGATGTTTTAGAAAGCAGAAAAAAGCTATCCCAACAAAGCCTTAATTAATTGACCTAAATACAATGTTAAATCTTATTTTCAGGAGTGCACTGAGATGGTGATGCCTATAGGTTGCAGTGCCAAAAATTCAATGTTTGAGGCTTCACCTTTTGATATCAAGAATTTTAGCTTAAGCTGTAAAAAGATATTTAACGTGAATCCACGACCTCATTGGATAACCACAGAATATGGCGGCCATGTAGGTTCTATATATTTATATTTATTTGAATTAGATGAAGAATTTGAGTGCTAATCTTTTATAATTAATGCTATAAACAGAATATTAAGAAGGTGCTCAAAAGATTTGGAAGCAACATAATATTCTCCAATGGTCTCAGAGATCCTTATAGCAGTGGAGGGTATCTTAAATATCTAATTTTATTCATTTTTTATTTTCATCAAAATATTAATTTTCTTTTCTTTAATATAAATATTATTAATTGCAGAGTCCTGCAAAATATATCCGATAGCATTGTGGCGTTGACTACACCGAAAGGTCTATCATTTCTATATTGTTTTTTAATTTATATTAACAATTTGAATTTATTTCTTTATTATTATTATTTTATTTTATTTAGGGTCTCATTGCTTGGATATATTGGAAGCAAATGAAGCAGATCCTGACTGGTTAATCTCACAGAGAAACGCTGAGGTTCAAATTATGGAGAATTGGATAGAAGAATATAAAAGGAAATAAATGAAGCTTCATAGACGAAAATAAAGCAAAATTATCAATAACATGCAGCTCATCTTGATCTATTGGTTATGAGCTATGATTATCAATTAAGAATTATTGGATTTGAAGCTTACATATTTAATGTATATGTGAGTAATTTATCTTATTTGACATAAATGTTCCTAAAAAAAGTATCAACAATCATTGGAATGATTTGTCTTAATAATAAATCATTTAAATTTTCATCTGATAATTATTTGGCTTCATATGATATAATTATTCTGATATAATATCTTTATTATTATGCTTAAATTATCAAAATTATAACAATTAACTCTCTCCTAAAATTATAAAATAATATTCTATAAATCAGTACTGCTCATTTTTAAAATCTATAGTGAAGGATAAGTAGATCAATGCGTAGATTGTGAATATAAGTAGAAAATTATGAAGATAAAATATTTTAAATAATTTTGCTAATATATTCGTGGTAGGATATCAAGTTAAAAGATCAGTGTTGTTGCAAGCTAATATATTCGTGATGTTAGCGTGAGAGACGTTTTCTGTCTTAGCGATACATAGATATCCAGAGCACAAATAAATAAATGGAGAGAGAGTGGAGAAACATGATAAAATTTTTTGCGGAAAACCCGAAAAGGAAAAAATCACGGGGTATTGCCCACTGACTCCCTCACATGGTTGCTTGGTCAGAAAAAAAGTTAAAAAATGAGAAGAAAAGAGAAGAGAGAGAAAGGTCTTTGGATCATATTTATCAATCATTCATGTTACATATTTTGTTTTATTATTCATTGTAAGTAATTAATCTCTTACTTCTATTTTTGACGATTTGATTTCTACAAATTTTATCTCTCATAAATTTGCAAACATTATAAGAAGTCGGGCGACTGATTCACGTGATTCAAGAAGAGTTATAAGGATTACATTGATTGAGAGTTGTAAGGGACGACTAATTCAGAGTCATAAGTACATGATATCTAAATGCTAATACTGACATTTATTGAATATCTAAATGCTAATACTGACACTACTACAAATACTATATTAATATTATGACTATAACACTAATACTGTTTAGTATCATTAATACTGTTTAACGTTATTAATCATGATATTAATATTGTTACCGACATTCGTACTATTAATTGTTACTGATATTGATAATGTAATGGATTAAGATGTCATGATAAAAGGATAAATTGACAAAGATAATCAATATAGATATTGATGCATATATTTCTTTATAGGAAAATTTACATACATACCACTTAATACTATTCTATTTACATATTTAACACCTAAAACTTTAATATTACATAGATACCACACGTAGTTCATTTTCATACCAAATATAAGTGGTAGAAATGAAATATATGAGTGGTAGGAAAGAAATTAATATAAGTGGTATATTTGATATTAAAATAATATAGAGTGGTATGCATGTAATATTAAAGTTTTAAATGTTAGATATGTAAATAGGATGTTATAAAGTGGTATGTATGTAAATTTCCCTTCTTTATATTATTTATAACATATTATTCTTTTTTTATCTTGCATTGATTTCAGTTGTAAGATTTTAATTACTTGCTGAGCTATGTGCTCATTATCTAATTTTATATGTTTTCAAGAAAGGTTAAAGATCACATGTATAAGACTTTGGACAATATGCATAAATTTTCTATATGCAATTCTAGACAAAATGCAATCATATTTCTTTTCCGTTATTTATAAGAAATTGATAAGCTCTAATTAAATGCTAAAATAAAAAATAAGTGCAATTCTTCCAATATAGATTTTGGAGTGTAACATCTCCAATGTAGTGCTCAGGTAGAACTCTAGGATCATTGAAGCCTTGAAACTCTTCCCAATCTCCAGCTAAAGGTCCCCTTCATATGAAGAGTGAGATTCTATTTATAGATTTTGAAAGTGACATGCTCTGTAAATATTGGAAGATCTAGGACAAATTCAGAGTGCTCCATTGGATGACCCATACTGATTCCTTTGATTATAGAGAATTTTTCTAGCATTTAAGTTCTTTAATGATGTTTGAATTGAGAGATCTTGAGCTCATTAAATTTTCCTCATCGAAGCATGCACCAGATTTAACTATATGCATGCTATATTTAAATATCATTTCATCATCTAATTAATGCTTTAAACTTCAAGTATACTTCGGTCCCTTGATTTGGACTCGTTTGGGCTCGGATTGAACCAATTTTGATGTCATTGAACTCATCTCCCTGAGATGTTCAATTTAACTATAAGTTTGTTGAAATCAAAGTTTGGATAGTCACAAATTTAATTTAAAAAGTTGTCAACTAAGATGTATCTCAAGATTTGTGCCCAACCAAGGTGATTTTTTATGACGAATCAAGTGTAGAAACTCAAAATGCAGGTGTCATAGGCAATACTTTTGGAGTTCCATAAGCAAATTTGGATAAAACTAATTGCAATCACCCCACTTTCAAGTCATACTTCAGATAGGCAGAGAAGGAATAAATAAGCTAGTGCAATAACTATTTGTTCATGTGGAATTGCCTTTAGCCCTCAAAAGTATTGGTAAGGGTTCAAATTCCTTAAAAATGGACAAAATATGCTAGCCAACGCAACTAAACTGAAACAATTATACCATATCGCTAGATAAGAAAATAAATGATGTTCCATGAATTTTTTAAATTATCAAGAAGTCCTAAATATTTTCATCAAATTTATACTTTTAATGGTATAAATAACTTATACAATGCACATAATACTAGAATATGGATACAACTATAAAATAAATGAGCATTTTTATTGAGCTCTTAACTAGCTAGTTAAACAACAAATGAAAAAAAAAAATTCATAAACATAAATAAATGAGTAAATTAATATTCAAATTTATTTAATCATTTAATTAAATAAGTAAAATAAAATTTTATATTAAAAAAATATCAAGTTGATCATCAAAAAATACTAATCACTTGCATATGAACACATCTATATCCCCTTGACTTTCTTCAAACTGCTGTAATAATCTGAAGCCATTGGCTGTTGATAAGAGTTGTAATCATCACAGCCCAACCAAATTATAAATTTGATCCTAAAAATAAGAGTAATTATTAATATTTTGTTACACTCTTTATAAATAAGCAACTATAAATCAAAAGTTTAATCGTGATCTTGTTCACAGTAATTATCATGAATCACGATATAGAGATAATTTGGAAGAGGATTAAGGCTTCGTTTGGGACCGCTTTTTTACTGTTTTCTAAAACGGAGTTTTAGTACAAATTTTTTTATTTTTGTACTAAAACTCTATTTTAGAAAGCAATAAAAAAGCCGTCCCAAACGAAGCCTAAGGCTTCATTTGAGATAGCTTTCTTACAGTTTTCTAAATCAATTTTTAATACAAAGATTTTGAATTTAAAAATTTTAGTACTAAAAAATAATTTTAAAAAGCATTAATAAAGCCGTCCCAAAGGAAGGAGGTTATTCTGTGCGGATGCCGAACACAGTTCACTGTTCGGAGACCAATCAGAATGTGCCACGTCAGTGGTACAGAGCTTATTACCGAGCGATTCCGAGCAGTACCGAGCTGTGTACCAAACAGGGGGTGATATGACACATTCTGATTGGTCTCTGGATGACGTTCGGCCTCCACACAGAATAATTCACCGTCAAAAGCCACTGACACGCGTGACGAAAATCTATCCAACTTTTTCCATTGAAACTTATCATTCTTCATACACAAACAACATATCATGCTCTGAAGATGCTGAATTTACATGGGAATTATCAGCAGGTGCTTATTTAGTACTTAACATTTCATTCACCATGTTTAGCACCTAATCTTTCTTGTAACTGAACGCACTAATCTGAAACCACTGGCTGTCATTCTCAATATCATTACCATCACTGCTGAAACTTCTACAAGGGTTGGTGACTATGGCTTTGTCTTCACCAACATCCAAGCAAAGGGAAGTTCCATCCTTCATTTCTGTCATCAGATGAGTTTTCTGCGATCCTGATACTGGAGTCCATTGGGAATCCGAGACTTCACAGGCAATACTGAGCTTGGCAGGTAGAGCAGGCCCAGCTGCTTTCAGGCAGTAATAAGTTCCAGCCACAGTTAAGAACTTCTGTGGAGTGTATTTCCAGGAATCAGTTTGTTCGCAGGGGGCAAGCTTCAGGGAATCCTCATAGAGCTGCCTAAAGATGCAGGAGTTAGATGATGGGTGGAAAATTTTGATCTGTGGACGGACAATGGCACTGCTTACTTCATTTCCTGCATCATGATTCAAATGATGTAGAATAATAGTAAATTCCCCTTTACTGGTTTGATGTAGAAAGTACTAATAAGCTATTCTACAGACAAGTAGATTTGATAAAGCTGTAATGAAACAATGTCATATGGATTCAGTTAATAAGCTACGAAGAAGTTATTGATAACTATGTTAAGCGCAATAAAATTTACATGTTAATAAGGATTCATCCAGGTTGGGTGAGAAAAAGTTCTATTAACAAAAACAACGAGCTTTTATCCCACTACATGGGGTCAGCTACATGAATTATTTTTCTTTATTGTGTTATGTTAAGAGTCAAATTCTCATTTAAATCTAAAAAAGAAATGTCATTTCTAATATTTTCTAACAAAGTCTTTGTAGGTCTACCTCTACCTTTCTTAACATAAGCCAAATCTAATACATTTACTTTAAAAAAGGTTCTATTAAGAAAATATTAAGTATCTATTATGAGATGAGATGAAAGATACAAAAATAAGATGGATTATGCATGAGGAATTTTCAACTCCATCCTTCAAAAGCTTCCCAATGAGAAAAGTGGTAGGTAATGATGATATGATATAGTCCTTTAAGAGAAATACTTGCTTAATTTAAATGAACACTTAATTATTAGTCTACAAGAATAAATACAACAACAACATCAACATCAAGCAGTTATCCCACTATGTGGGATCGGCTACATGAATCCTTTTTCTCCATCGTGTCCTGTTATGAGTCAAATGATCATTTAAATCTAACAATGAAATGTCATTTCTAATAGTTTCTAACAAAGTTTTTTTAGGTCTATCTCTTCCTTTCTTAACATAAGCCAAATCTAATACATTTACTCTCCTAATTGAGTCATCAGAAGGCCATCATTTTATATGACCAAACCATCTAAGGCGACTCCCTCAAAGTCTACAAGAATAATGAAAAATAAAAATTATAAAGCTGACCTCAAATTGCTTGAATAAGATTAACAATGATGCCAAATAACTCATAAGAAAATAACAATTCTTGTAATTCTTATGCAATACATGTTGCGAAGTGGATATAAAATTTTCCACCTAAAAGATTAACAATGGTGCCAAACAACTACAAGTAAATGACAATTATTGTAATTCATGTGATTGAGAGAAGTGGAGATAAAATTATCTATCAAAATTCTACAAATATATTACCTGCTGTATTATCTTGTATTTTGACTTTGCCAATTTTTTTGGGGAGTCATAATAACTCCAAATCGCAATCCGTCTTTGCCATGGTATTTCGATCAAAGTATTTTACTTACACGAATTTTTTCATAATTTTTGGGCACCGGTTAAAATCCTTAAGGAATTTATATATATATCGGTACCAGTGAGAATTTTGGGAGCGTCAAGTATCCATTTTGCAAATCAATTTTACCGATATTTTTTAAATATTATGTTTTATTTTATAGATATTTTTCTGTAATTTTTGGAGTCCTAAAATGATTTATTTGAATTTTATACTAAAGAAATTAATTAAATATTATTATATTGTTATTTTTAGAAAATATCTCAAAGCATTATCAAAATCCATTAAATCTCCATTCCTCTTCATTCGGCCAAAGCATGAAACAGAGAAGTGGCTTAAGCTTATTGAGAGAGAAATGAGAGGAGAGAGAAATGAGAGATTCGGATTTGAAGTCCGCAGTGCGATTTTTGTCGGAGTCAAAAAATTACGAAAAAATTTGTGTAAGTAAAATATTACAATAAAAATACGATAGCGAAGATGAATTACGATTTAGAGTTATAATGACTTCAGAAAAAAAATTGGCAAATTCAAAATACATCTTTACAATTGTCAATCTCTACCTGACCCCTACAAGTATATTACCTATCATCTAACCCCTAAAAGTTGGTTATCTATCACACTCTATCTAACCTTTACATCTTAACTATCACAATCTACTCCTTAGCAAGTATGCTATCTACCACCACTAAGTATTATATAAGAAGATAGTTCCATGGTGTTGAGGGGCATCAATCAGTCTTCTTATTCATTTAACCAGGTCTAGAGGAGCAGGGTGTTGAAATGGTCCATGGAGTGATTAAAGGTTAGTAGTTATCTTAACTAAAATTTCATACTGAGAGATTTCTCTATTGTATGGTCGTAATGACCACAAAAAAATCAAAGGTAAAAATTGAAAGTTAAAGACATTCATAGGAGATAACGAACAATTTTCATAAGGGCTGTCGACTAGCAACATAGACCAACATGAGAAGCAATGCATTCCTTTATCTTCGGTGAACATAACTAATAGAGAACTCTTGCTCAAATTTGGAGAGGGAATAATAGTAGTAAGATAAAAAAGAGGAACTATTTGAGGGTAAATATTTGTATTATATTTTATTCTTTGAACAAATGAACATTCATCACGCTATACAGCTATGAATATAGGTAACTTTCACCAAACCGCATAAACTCACTTATGTTCTTTTACTAGTGATCTCTTTACAATTTATTTTCCTCATTCTCATACTCATGGTGGTGAGACCTGCAATGATTTATGGTGCAGAATGTTGGCCATTAAAAGAGAAGCATAATATTAAATCAAATGTTGTAGAGATGAGGATGCTTAGGTGGATGAGTGGCTTTACTCTTAGAGACAGAATACGAAATGAGCATATACGTGAAAAGGTTGGAATAGCTCCAGTGGAAGATATGATTAGAGATAGTCGCCTTAGATGCTTTGGTCACATAAAAAGGCGGCCTTCCGATGACCTAGTTAGGAAAGTAGATGCATTAGATTCAACTTATGTTAAGAAACGTAGAGGTAGACCTAAAAAGACTTGCTAGAAAATATTAGAAATGACCTTTCTTTATTAGTTTTAAATGAGAATTTGACTCTTAACATAACAGAATGGAGAAAAATGACTCATGTAGCCGAGCCCATGTAGTGGGATAAAGGTTTAATGTTGTTGTTGTATTCTTATATCCATCATTGCTCTCATATGCACACTCTGCCACAACAATATCAAAAACAAGAAGTTTGATATCAAGACATCACCAATTCTAGTAATTACTTAATAAGTTGTTAAATTTATGAGACATCCCTACATCCAGTAAGTATTTAACAAGTTGGTGAAATTCTCCACCTTCCACTAGGGAGGGGGAGAGAGAGATAAGAATAGGGGTTATTCATTCTTTCGATTAGGAAAAGGGTATATTCCACATGTGGTGTGTGTGGAGGGAAAAAGGCTCAAATCAGCTTTCGAAAAGGGATTTGCACAAGAGTCTGAAGTAGTTACTGGTGCAGATCCATGAAAGTGAAGGCATATATAAGATTATACAATGAAACAAAATTGTTGAAGCACAGAAAACTTCATAGTACAGAAGAATAAATGTCCGAGTCACCGAACAAAATTTCGTGTGTTTAAAACTTTAAACACTCAAAAGAAATAGCATCAAATAGCCAACTTATCTAGTGGAGCTTTCTAGATCTTTCTTCTGAATAAATTTAGCAACATTTTTTGACTAAAATAAGCCCAAAAATGAGACTGAAATCGGGATCCAACGATGGCTGATTTGTCTTCATTCTTTTCTTAAAAAGTTTGAAATCGCGTAGAATTTGAAACGATTTACAAGTGAAGGGGTGATTATTTCCTCATATTAAATCAAAATATCAAGTTTTCTCAGAGGAAAAAATATGCACTTATGCAGTTGATTCCAATATAAGAAATCATAGAGAGAAAATGTTCCAGTTATATTCAAGAAGATAAATTCTATACACTTAGGGGGTGTTTGGTATAGGATTGGATTCAATTTTAGTAGGATTTACTAAATCCTGTAAATCCGGATTTAGTAAATCCTGGGCTCTTAAATCCTGAATTGTGTTTGGTATGACAATTTTTAAATCATGTTAAATCCAGAAAGATGTTTGACAACAGATTACATGATTTAAAACAGTTGGAGATTTAAAATTGAACTGAGTAATATAAAGCCACTTAATTCGCTTCCGCATCAAGTTATAAAGTTGTTTGCCATTAAGGAAATAATTAATTATTTAACTAATAATCCTACTAATTATTTAATTAATAATTTAATTACTATTTTATCAGTATTAATTACCCGCCTCGTCGCTGCTTCAGATCAAACATCGAAAATGGGATTTTAGGCGATTACCCGCCTTGTCGTAGGCGCCGGACTGGGTTTCCTCCTGCCGTGCTAGTAGAGCGCGTATATGGGGTTTGTCGGTCCACCGCGAACAACGAAAATGGGAACCTGAGTTTAGGAAGATATACCTTGGGGACCGGCAGGTGTAGGGCACAAAAATCAAGACCACATTTTTTTTTAAATTCTTTTATAATAATAATAATAATAATAATAATAATAATAAG
>NW_021319289.1:534359-576226 GCF_001605985.2 Dendrobium catenatum | reverse complement strand
ATATATATATATATATATATATACTTATTTGCTAAACTAATAATTTAAATAATATTCATATGAAATTGCTATTTTTAGAAGATAATAAACACACTATTCTCTTATATTGATAAATATTCTATCATATATAATATGCCATCAAAAAACTCATTTGACAAAACAAGAATCTTAATATAATATTTAAAACTATGAAGAATTATGAATCTATGTATGACGAATGACACTGATAACCACCACCATTAACTACCATTTATCACAATCATCACTCTCTATTGCTTCTCAAGCAATTCTTCTTCTTATTATTTTTTTGACTAAAACCTACGAATTACCTACGCGTTAATAAAAATAAAACGGTTACAAGTCCTTAAGGGAATAAGAGCTCTCTAAAAATATAGCATTTAAAGTAAAAATGAGCCTATAATCCAACTAATATAACAATACCGCAAATAAAAAGAAAATCAAGAAAACCACAAAGTCAACAAGAAGCCCAACTGAGGAAAACCAGAATAGAGAAGTGTAATAATCCAAAAAAAAAATGAAAATTTTGAATTGTAGCATCGTACATTGTCGAAGAGATGAGAGAGAAGAGAGAGAAGGTTGTTCAAGGCTTTTTCATCTGTCAATTTTATTAAAGATATTTTTTATTTATTATAAGTAAATAAAATCTTATTTTAGTTTATAATGATTTTGATTATTATATAGATTTTTTTGTAACGAACATAATTGATTATTTCCTGCTGCATTTTGATTGTGATATTTATATAAGTAAGAAAGATTCAATGTTAACACTATAAAATAGGTTGGCTGTTAAAATATAATACTCTACGCAAGAGGGTGGGTCAATGGACTTTTCTTTAGAGATGGTTTGTGGTGTTTTTCTAGTTGTAGCCTGTAACAAATGACTGATTACGCCGATGGGTAGAGATTGATGGCTCTTTATTGATTCAAAGAAGTCACCTATAATGATATTAGATTAATTAAATGTGATAATTAATTAATTGGAAAAGTGATAAGTGATATAACTGATGACTAATTGAGAATCAGTTGGAATAAAAGATGTTGAAAACAAAACATTAAAGTTGGATGTCCTACCTTGCTAAATATGCATTGATGCATGCATATATTGAAAGCACTGATAACATTAACATATACATTAATATCATTGATAACATTTGATGCATTGATAATACATAAATAAATGATTTATATGAATATATAAGATAGATTCCTTTAGTGATTTATGAATGATTTTTATATCATAATTTTATTGATTTATTGAATTTTATATAAATTATTGATTATATTAGACTGAGTATATCATATTAATTTTTTAGCCATTGCATTAAAAGCCTTAGTGAGTTTTGAATTATTGCTTGGCTTTTGAGCTCATTATATAGATTTTTAATGATTTCAGGTCAGAGAATGTGTTAGGATTAGTTGGAGTGAGGTTGGCAAATATCTTCAAATTTTCTTTAGATTTTGTTCTGCATTTTTTTATTTTTTAATAGTTAGGAGCTTGTGATATATTAGTGATTTTAGTGATCTTCTGGCTAGTATAAATGATATTTTGTTGAATGAATAGTAAAATATCTTGATGTATATGAATTTAGTTGCTTTTGCTGGTTATTATTTATATTGATGTTTTAAAGAGGTTCTGATATATTCTTAAAATGATAAATCAACAATTTTTTCAAATTTGATTTTAGGGAGTTATAAGAAGAGACAACCAAAGACTCCTAGAAGAAGAGCAATAACACAGCTAGAGAGATAGTAAAAGCTTCACAAACATCTGAACACAAGCTCATATATAACCTGGAGACAACACCAACAACAAATTCCCTATAAGCAACTAGAAAAATAATAAGGCAATAGAAGCAGGAAAACAACACCGGGAGAAGGCAAGGAATCCACAATAACAACCCTCCAATCACAACAAATCCAATCACCATAAATAGGCAGAAGAAAGGGCCCAACCAGCCAACCTGAGAAACAACCATCAGCAACCCACCAAATCCTCAACTAACACCCCACCAGAAAAAAGCAACCACAACAAAGCAACCACAAAAGAAAACCACTATTAGCAACAAAATTTATGAGTTTTAGATCTCTTATGTCTTCCTTCAGAAAGTTGAAAATCTTGCACCACATTTTTATATATATTTTTCTTTTTTTCTTGCCAACAACTTTAGCAAAATTATCATTACCAACTTGCACCACATTATATCATAATTCTCATGGGAAGCATTACTAACATCCTAATTAGCCTCCCCAGAATTTTTAACTGATAGATTGTATGGGATTAACTAGTAAGAGTAGTCAAGTGGATTCACATTAGAATCCCCATTAAAAGGCAGAGTAATAAAACCATCTATACCATTAGTAGCATCAACAAAATAGGCAATGTGATGAGACCCTTGTTTAGACAACACAATATCACCACCAGCGACCACATTGAAACTTAAAATAGGAGAAATAGTAGGATATTTAGTTAAGCAATTGGAAGTAAGAGTTGCATGTAAAACTTCCTTAGTATTGGTAATAACCTCAGCAACCAAATAATCATTAGCAGTACATAAATCTGCCACATTACCAACATTATTCAACATATGATTCACAGACATAATGTCAAGATTATCGCCATTTTTTTGACCAACAGCTAAAGAAGCATTATCCTCAGCCCTATTCTCATCCACTCTATCAAAAACAACAATTTTGTCCATAAGGATGTTCTCATCCATCGTAATAATAGGGGCAAGAGTTAGAGAATTAAGCATACCACTAACAATATGCACATTGTTAACAACACAAGGAGATGTATCCGGGGGAAGAGTATTAAAAAATAGGATTTGAACAATTTATTTCTTTAGCAATCTTATCCCTAGGAATGACAATACTAGCATGTTCCTTAACTAAGTGGTGATGAAGGCTAACACATTCTTTTTTGGGATGACCTAAAAATTTATAATGCTCATAAAAGGATGGAAAATCATCCATCAAGATGCTTTTAATATAATCAAAATTTTCAAGACCTATCTAAACACTATCACAGGATGTCGTTTTGTAATGTCGTGCTCCAACAACATTCTAGCAATTGATGGACGAGAGTCCGCCACAGTGACAATATCGGTATGAAGGGGGTGACTAAAAAGGGAGGATACGAGGTGAGAAAAAAATGTGGGCGAAGGTTCGGGAAAGATACCCAAATCAGAACAATGGGGGATTCCGCAGTAATATCAAAAAATGGTGACCACTTGATTAATTTCATAAAACAATTACCAACAATGTAGGAACGGTGATAAAAAACTCTACAATAATCTATATTGCAATTCAATTTTATCAAAACATGTTGGGGATCCAACAAGGTGACAGAAAACTCACCAAAAAATCCTTGCAGAGCAACAAGGCGAGAAGAGAAAATGCTATCTACCAATGAATTTGCATTGTTTGATTTGCGTCAAGCCTACTTTAAAAAGTTCAACAATTCTCAAGCAATCCTTACAACAATCACACGAGACAAAATTAGTGTTCCCAATTTTGTAATCATATCATCTCCAATTGAGACCTGCAATGTTTTATGGTGCCGAATGTTGGCTATTAAAAGCTGAGAAGCATAATATTAAGTTAAGTGTTGCAGAGATGAGGATGCTTAGGTGGATGAGAGGCTTGACCCTTAGAGATATGATATGAAATGATCATATACATGAAAAGGTTGGAGTAGCTCCAATGGAGGATAAGAATAGAGAGAGTTGTCTTAGATGGTTTGGTCACATTAAATGGAGGCCTTACGATGACCTGGTTAGGAAAGTTGAGACATTAGATTCGACTTATTTTAAGAAAGGTAGAGGTAGACCTAAAAAGATTTGGTTAGAAAATATTATAAATGATCTTTCTTTATTAGATTTAAATGAGAATTTGACTTTTAACCGGACACGATGACGAAAAAGAATTCATGTAACCAACCCCACACAGTGGGACAAAAGCTTGATGTTGTTGTATCATCTCCAATTGAGGTAAAGTGTGCATTTATAAACTTATATGTTGGATCATTTCAACTATAGCATATCTATTAGCTTTTTCCCCTTTTTTTCAATTTTCTCACATTAAAACGTTGATATGCGTTACAATTTTGTAATCCATTCAGAAGCTTCAAACACATCTCAATCTCCTGCAGTGCTTGCACTAAACAAAATTTCCAGGCAATCAACTAAGAGACGAGAAAGATGGCAAAAACTTTTACAACTGTTCCATAGAAAGACATTTATTCATCAAACATACTTATAACATTCTAAAAGCTGTGAATTTACATTGTGAATTTACATGGTAATTATCAGCGAGTGCTCAGTTAATACTTAAAATACATAATAATGAACACTATATTTATCCCCTAATCCTTATTGTAACTGAATGTACTAATCTGAAACCACTGGCTGTCACCATTAGCAGCTTTGGCATCACTGCTGAAACTTCTGCAAGGGTTGGTGACTATGTTGTTTTCATCATCAACATCCAAGCAAAGAACAGTTCCATCCTCAAGCTGCGTCGAAAGATGAGTGGTCTGTGATCCAGATAATGGAGTCCATTGGGAATCCGAGACATCGCATGAAATACTAAGCTTGGCAGGAAGAGAAGCTCCAACTGCTTTCAGGCAGTAATAAGTTCCTACCACTTCCAAGAACTTCTGTGGAGTGTAATTCCAGGAATCACATTGTTCGCAGGGCGCAAGCGTCAACGGATCTTGATAATGCCTAAAGATGCAGGAATTAGATGATGGATGGAAGACTTTGTTATGCGGACGACCGAGAGCATTGAGTTCTTCATTACCTGCATCATTATTCAAATCAGACTTGCCAAATAGTTATCAGATTGGATGTGAAGTGAAATCATTGTATGATAACTATTTTTTCTAGTTTGAATGCAGTTAAGGACTCCAAAAGCTTCATTTATGTATGAGCTCAATCTGTTCACAAGTTTCTTGTATGGTAATCCACCTTAACTGTTTGGGTTTGTATAATAAAATTTATTATGAAGTACAGACTTAGGTGACTAAGGCTTCGTTTGGGATGACTTTCTTATTGCTTGTTGAAGCAGCTTTCTAGTACAAAAAATATAATTTTTATACTAAAAAGCTGCTTCAAGAAGCAATAAAAAAGCCGTCCCAAACGAAGTCTAAGTGTGCAAAAGAATCAAAAAAATATAAGAAATATTTCTAACTCCATCTTATTCAAAATGAGAAATGATGGATCAAAGATAATTTGCTACAATTGGTTAAAAAAACTTGCTCAATTTGAATGAGCACTGAAATTACCACGCAGTAAGAACAAACTAAGAACTGGGCCTGATAATATGATCCTCAAATATTTAGAAGAAAGCTAATGATGATGATGATGATGATGATGATGGCTTAATGCACATTAAAAAGATTTTATCTTGCCGGTCCCAAGTCTTGGATGAGAAAAGTGGAGGATTGCGTTAGGTAGTCGACAGCCAGCATAAAATTTATCGAATAATCATAACATGAGAACATGACACAATGGAGAAAAAGGATTCATGTGGCTGACCCAACGTAATGGAGCAAAGGATTGATGTTGTTATTGTTGTTAATATCAAAAATAATGATTTTGATATAAAGATATCACAAATTCTTATAATTATTCACTTAAAACAAAAACATATTTAACTTATCTTACAGAAATCCACTTGGCAATCAAGAACGAAAACCATAATAATCAGTAATATATTTAATTATCATAATTAAATTTACAAATAAATATTATTTAAGCTTTAATTAATTAAAGATAACATCATGATCATTAATTAATCGAAACTTAATTGATTGAAATTAATTGAAACAATCATAGACATGTCTAGAAAAACATGTGAAGACAGAATTTCCAGAAACAGGTCATGTTGTTTCCAAAAATAAGGATTTAAAACAAGTTATCAAACCAGTCTTCTCTGTTCAAGTCTCTGTCTTTACAAACAGAAAATAAAAAAATAAAACTAAACAAAAAAGAATATAAACAAGTCCCTAACAAGTCAGTCAAAGTCTCATCTTTCCACAAAGAAATACTTTTCTATTAGAAAAATTAGAGTGTTCTGTGTTTGGCATATGAGAAGGGAATTACTCTCAAGAGAGACTCAAAAGCACTTACTGATTCAGATCCATAGGAAAGTGGAGTCTTAGAGAAGATTATAAAATGAAATAAATTTTGTTGGAACAGAGATATCCTCCAAGTGATGAAGAGTGAATGTTTAGTAGATGGTCAAGCTCCTCTTTCACTCCAAAGAAATAATTTGGGCAGTAGGTTATTAACCTAATAGATCATGTAAAAGCTTTATTTGAATAACTTCTAGATAGAATAAAATAAAAGGGGGATTCAGCGATGGTAGATTTGCCCTCTTGATTTTCAGAAAAAAGAAAGAAAAAACAATCAGAAACCATAAAGATTACAAAATGATTTGCTGATTTAAAAAAAAAAAAAAAAAAAAAAAAACTCCATCACATCAATTCTTTTATTAAGAAAAATCCGATCATTTGGAGGCTTCAGAACCAGCTCCAATAAATTTCAGGACGAGAAAATCTATACAAACAATTAGATATTTACACTGCGATGATGCATAGAAATATTATTATGATCAAACCTTGTAGAGTGGAAGGTAAAGCCAAAGGGGTATGAGTTTGAAGCAATAGCAGCTGAGAGAATAGCAAGAGAATCACAGAAAGCGCCATGTTTAAGAGCTTGGAGAATGGAGGGGCAACTAAAGAACCCTATAGTTTTTCCGAAGATACAGAAATAGAAGGAAAGGTGCGTGCAAAATACCTTCTTTTATAGCCTAGCTAACGAAAAATTATTGGGTCCTCACACCTGACCTATGCGTCCTCCCACTGTAAAAAAATTCAATTTTTGCTCGGTATTGCTAGGTATTATTTGATAATAACGAGGAATATCATCATGCGAAGACCAATACCGAGTTATACCGAGCAATACCGAGCACATACCGAGTTTTCTCTAGGAAAAACTAGGTATTTTTTTGTATTGCTCGGTATAACTCGGCATTGGTCTTCACATGATGATATTCCTTGTTATTGTTTGGTATTGCTCGGTATTTGCTTGGTATTTCTCGTTTTTAGCGTGATTTTAGCTCTGGGAGGACGCATCTCTACGTCAGGTGGGAGGACGCAACCAGATCAGATTTTTAGTATTTCTGTGGAAAAAAAAAACTGTCCAAAAAACGTTTTTTAATCCCACTTTTTTTTTTTTGAAAAATCTCAAAAGTTCTCTTATTGTGTTAAGCCATTTGAAGCTATAGGCTAGTTCTCATGCAATAGTCAACAAAAAAAAATTATTAAATTTAAAAAAAGTCTACCCTTATCAAGGATAACCTATTTTTAAAAGAAAAGGAAAATAATTAATATTTGTTCATAATAAAAATTTTAAGATAAGTACAATATAATAGATTATTTATTATTTAATTTCTTGTAATTTATTTTAAAGAATATTAATAAATTTATTTTTAAATAAATAAATAATTTTATTTTAATGATAAGATAATTAAAATTTATCTATCAAAAAATGATTTGAACTAAAATTTATCTATCAAAAAATGATTTGAACTTCTAGTACAAATTTTTATTTTTGTTTTTTTTTTTTAAATCTATTTTTGTATTGTCAGTTACATAGCATAAAATATATATTTTTTCTTTCATTTATAAATATATTGTGTCTTATTAAAATTATTTTAATATTAATGAATAATTATCTTATACTTCTGTTCACATTTTTATGAGGAGATCTTTTTTTCTCATTTTCATTTTATTTCATTTTTTTATTGAGAATTTTTTTTATTCTACCAACAAAAAAGTTATTTTAACAATCCTGTGATTCCAAGAGAATCTTTATTAATTATTTATTTTAAGAACTAAAGTCCTGCACTCATAATACCTTTACAAAAGTTTTAATTAGTTGTAATTAAAAATTACATAATTATCATTTAACTTCTATTTATTATTAATATACAACTTAATTAAAAAATACTTTAATTAACGAAAATAAGGATTTAGAAGGCTAATACACTATAATTTGGATAAGCTGATAATTATGTTAATTAATTATTTAATTATTCCAAGTTGCCAAGCTGCCAAGCAACTTGTTTGATCACGTTTAATCTTTCTTTACTCAATAGGTAAGTCAAAATTAATGCTAGTAATCCAATTTTTTATTTTAAAATGTTGAATTAAATGTGCTCATTTAATTTAGTCATTGAATTAAGTGAAACTTCCGAGCTCTTTTAACTTTTTTTTTTAAGTTATATAGAGAGAGATATTAAAGTCATAATTATATTTGGCAAAAAGTCATTTATTTGTTTTTTTTAATTAAATTCAAAGTTATTCATGAGAAGTCACAAAATATCTTTTTATGGTATCAATATATTTATTAGGGCTGTCAATATTTGACCCGACCCGAAAAATCGACTTGAAAATTTTGGGTTCGGGTTCGAGTTAGGGATTTCAAAATCGGGTCAGGTTCATATTGACCCGAAAATCTGAAATCAACTCGATTTGACCCATTTTCAATTGATTTAGGGGGATTTTAAAATATTATTATGAAATAAATGAATGCTATTTCCAAGAAAATAATAAACTATTTTACTCAAACTAAATTATGCTTGATTTATTTTAAATTGATTGAAATAAATTTTACCTAAATTCTATTTATGTTTAAATAAATCTAATTAAATAAAAAAATTAGTAAAACATACCCAAAGCGGGTTGGCTTCGGGTTGACCTGGACCCGAAGTGGGTCGGGTTTGGATGGGTCAGGTTCGAACTTATAATATTATAATTGAACTGGCCGCTCGTGAACCGTTGGATAAACTTTATTTGAACTGTCAATTCTGGTCAGTTCAATCTGATTTGATGCATAAGCAATTTTCATCCTAAAGACTGAACCAGCATTATGATCGGTTTACGATTGGACTGACTAGTCTGATCTAATTTTTTAAACCTTCATCATCACTATGAATTTATTATATTTATTTATGTTTTTATACGTTTGAGACTAGCTACATATTTTATTAGGGGGTTTTAACCGTTTCAAAAAGAAATGCAAATGTAAGGGAGGAAGTAATATAATATATTTGAAATATTTGTTGTTATTTGGATAAGTATAAAATAAATATCGGTTATTAATTTTATAATATTACTTAAAGTAAAATGAATATAATGAAAAGTCTAAAGTGGCACACAACAATAACAAAAAAATTTATTGTGTATTAAAAAAACACTCAAATCTAATGATATTTGAATTCACCAAAATTACACTAGATTATGCATTCAAAATATTTTAAAATTTTTGTTTTATGGTTCTTTTAGTTTAGATTAAAAACCAATATTTTTAAAATATCTATATTTTAAAGGGAGATTTATCTGCATAACACTCTAAACTTACATATTTATATATCTAATATCTAAAACTTATAAATACACTTCCCACCAAAGCCCTACATGAGGTCCTAGTTGGGTACCCATATTTTACTCGAACGGGCTTCGCCCACCCATACCCACCCATGTTGACTTTTGGGAGTTCGTACCCACATATACCCACCCACTTTTCATGTTTTTTGAACACAGTCTGCCACGGAATGATTGGCCTTGAGGCTTGTTGTCATTTGCTATGATGACAAACTTTCAAGTTGCATATCAAAATTTATCGTACTCGTAGCGTGGTTAAGTGCTAAACAATACTTAGTGATGATTGCAATAGTATAAGTAAGATATGCAATGAATAGCAATGTAAATCGATTTATCCCTCGATGTTTAGTACCCACCCATACCCACCCACCACAAGGACATGGGCGTACCAATTGGGTATGGGTGGGTATGGGTACCCAATGCAGGGCTCTGCTTCCCACACACTAAAATTCTTATCCCAACACATCTCACACTCTATTCCGTCTTCATGACCCTCGCGCGTGTCATCTCTCAATCATTCCTAGGTTTGCTTTCTTGTTCGCTTGATGTCCTTCAATTTTCTATTGCTTACGGGGCAACAGAAACAGACGTTTTCACGCATGAGTACTAAGGTGGGGTTTAGGGCACGAGAAACAAACGTTTTCACTCATCAAAAGACGAAAAAGCTTGAGGAAATCGATGGACAACAGACGAACAAGAAGGCAAACCAGAGAACAGTTGGGAGCTGGTATGCGCGAGGGTCATGAAGACGGAATAGAGTGTGACATTTGAGAGAATAAGAATTTTTGGATGTGGGAAGTGTATTTTACAAGTTTTAGATTTCATATATGTAAATATGTAAGTTTAGAATGATATGTAGTTAATATAAATAGTTTACACTCTGTTTACTGTAAACCAAACATCCCTTAATTATACTTGAGCTATCATTAAAAATGTGGGCCCGAACATAATCAAATCATAAACCATTTGACATTAATATAAAAACTTTTTACACACAAAAAATCTTTTCCTGTCACATAAAATTAATGATATAGAAAGCCAATCACTCTTTATGTTATATAGACACCATTAAAAGTTATTATTTTTATTCTTAAAAATATTTCTATCAACTTTTAGCTCATTAATTGAATTTAATTTACTGTGCAAATCTAATTAAAATTATGTGCTGAAAATAGTATTTTGATCATCAGAAGTTAAGCCATTTCTAGAAGATATAATGCCTTCTACGCTACATTTGCGTCGCTGCTACTTAGCTCAACGTGAAAGAATTTTGCCTGCGGAATAATAAAACGTCACTCTCCGTTCATTATGAATGGACTTTATTTTGAGAAAGGCATCACGCCAAGGAGACCACGTGTCAATCTAATAAATTTTAGAAGAAATTCATGTAAATTAATTGAATGATATACATGTTAAAATTTGTAAAAATTAAACTAATTATTATTAAAATATTTGAAATATATGTTTATATATAAAAGGAAAATTTGATATTTATCAAGGATGTCAAAAGTGATTAACGAATTGGGTTTGGATTAGATCCGAAATTAATCCAGCCTAAATCCAATTAATTTGAAACTGACTCGCTAGCAATCAGAGTGACTTGAACCCGAAACGTTAAAATGATTTAGTTTTAAGAAAATTATAATTTATCAAGTTTAGATTGTTTGATAAAAAAGAAGAAGATTATACTCATAAGCAAATGAACTTAAGGAAAAAAAAATTAAACAGGTCAAAAGCGGGTTTGTGTGTCAACCATAATGCGACCTATTTAATAAACATGTAGGAAATCCGAATCCAAGTCTGATCCGTTTGTTAACTCGTTATTCCTTATGGTGGTCGGTTTTAAATTTTCTATTATGAGTTATAATGTTGATCTAAATTAAAAAATTAGCTCTAATTTTGAGTCGATTCAGAATCAATTTTCATCTTTTTTTTGTTCTACTCAACTACTAGATTGTCTTAAGGGAATTTTGGAGCCTAAGAGGAGGCTCTCTCTAATGTATGCACATACATACATATAAATCAAATGTTTTTATATTTAACTTTTGATAATTTTTTTTTATTTTGTTTAAATATGTGAACTTTTATGTGTTGTTTAATCTTGGGTTGTTTTGTGTTGGATGGAATTCAAATGTTGAGCATAATATAGTTGATTCATCCAATCAAATATGGATCTCGATGAATCCTTTGATTGGAAACTTTTGAAATTAATTTCATTATGATTTGAACTTTGATTTCAATAAAACGTATAGCTGAATTGAACATCTTGATGAGATGAACGCAACAACACCAAAAGTGATATAACCCAACTTCAAATGAGCTTAAATCAAGTGCTTGAAGCATGATTGCAAATTTTGTAATATTAATTGAAGGATCAAATGATGTTTTAATCTTGCAGGCTTATAGTCAAAATAAGTGTTTCAATGAGAGAAATCTAACAAACCTAAGATTACTCAATTCTGAAGTCATTAAGATACATGAATACATTCATTTATCTTTTAATAAACATAAAAAAAATTAAGATACATGAATATAAATGAACCATCAATGATCATGAGAATTAACACAGACTAACCGATCACGTGTTTTTACTTTCAAAAATGAAAGGAATGGAAAAAAAGTGTTTTGGGGATTTTTGCTAAATTTATCAAAATGTTGCACAATAAAACTATAAAGAGACCACCAGTCTAGATATGAAAGGGAGCTTAGGAGAGCCTGGGTATTGACTTGAAATTGGAGAGAGTTTAAAATTTTGAAGAACTTTAAAGTCCACCCAACATTTAACGTCAACAATCATTGCCAACAACCATCATCATTTGACCGCTATCGCACGACTTATGTTACTCAACCAACATTGTCTGTCCAACATCAATGAATTATGGTCTCAAGATCATTATTCCTAACTACAATTTCCTAGTAATATTCTCTAAGAATATTGATGAACTTCATCACATACAAGATCAATGCACCCCATCGGCACAAATGTTGAGACACAATAAATTCAATCGATCAAGAGGATAAAACCATGAGGTCCTTAGACCAAAGCGAAGCGGATAATATCTTGATAGTTAAGAATTTTACTATAGCACATTGGTGCAATAAAATATTAATCAACCCTTATGAAGAAAAGAGAAGGGATGTTATATAAAGATGTCTCGTTTAAGATATCACACCCAAAATTCCATCTGTACATGGGTGATGAATGCGGAGCCTAATTATCTTACCAATTTTGTTTACTTAGTCAAAATCTACTACATGCATTTGTCACATATATCTGCCATGTATTTCTAAAAATTTTACATAACATTTATGATATGTTATATATCTCATAATACTTTCTATCTAACATTTACAAACTTATTACTTATTTCCTTTAAGCATTATTTATAGAGTTGTATGATTTTGAAATGGCTCTCTCATCTTTCTCCTTTTTGCTAGATGCAGAGGCTAAAGAGGGGGCTAGTGTAGTGTAGTGAGCCTTATAAAGAGATTTCTCTATTATTTAATCTATATAGAGCACTAAAAGGCAAGCATTGAAGGAAAATCAGTGACAATTATAGATGGCCAATTAAATAGTTCAACATGGTAGGTAATAAGCATTTTTCTATCTTTGATAAACACAATTGATGGAGGAATCATCTTTGGGTTTGTAGCTGTAATAAGATTTTTTTTTTTTTTTTTTAAACAGAAACTTCTATTAATAAAAATTAAGAGAACAGTACAATATGAGAGATAGAGAAGGAAAAAAAAAGAAGAAAAGGAAAATGCAATAAGGTGCGGGCTCAGGGGCGGTTGAGGCAAACACCAGCAACACGTCACAAGGGCCATCCAATAGCACCTCGAAGCTACCCGAAATGAACCCACAGCTATGGTTGCAACAAGCACGACGCACTGATGTGCCCCAACCCATCATTGCCCTAAAACGACGCAAAACCAACTGACTGAACCAACCTCCACAAAAAGCCAAAAACCATAGAAAACAGAAACAAAAGACTAACGGCGACGGCGACCCCGACCACGACCGCGGGCCCTGCCCCGAAAGCCAACCACAAAAACAGGCCTAACATTAACAAGATTAAAGTCAAAACCAGGATCTGAACCACCACAGAATTCCGGCGAAGGTATGAAATCATCATCAAAATCAGAACCAAATTCCCCCTCCATAGATCCAAATATTTTTTTTGTAGCTGTAATAAGATATAAAGAGGTGAAGAGGAAAAAAAATTGTAAGATAAAAATGAAAATGAAAAAAATATTTCGGTGAGTAGATAATTATATTTTATATTTATCTATGGACTATTTATCAATTATCTCTTTATACAAAAAATATATATAATTTTAAATTTTTGTGCTCACAATTTTTGAATTCTAATACATTTTATATTTATTTTATATGATTTTTCTTAAGGGGATTTACATACATACCACTTTATTTCATACTATTTACATATCTAACATCAAAAATATTATTTTTACATGTCTATCACTCATAGAATAATATATAGGTGCATGAAATGAAATATTAAAATTTATAGGGTGGTATGAGTGGTAGAAATAAAATAAAAGAGTGATATATTTGTTATTAAAGTTTTATATGAGTGTTAGACATATAATATTAATGTTTTCGGTGTTAGATATGTAAATAACATAAAATAAAATGATATGTATTTAAATCCCCCTTTTCTTAAATGAGCTGACTCATAAGCTAGCGAGTTAAACATGAGTTACCTCAAAGTTGACTCATTGGCTCTTTAAGGCTTCGTTTGGAACAGCTTTTTTTACTGCTTCAAGAAGAAGAAAGAAAACCGTCCCAAACGAACCCTAAGACTCAATTAGACCCAAAATTATGATTGGTCATTAAGATAGTCTAAACTGAGCCAGCTTATAAGTGTATGTCATAATGCATGCTTGTTCAATTGCCTTGTTTGGCCTATATACTTTAGGTGAGCCAACGATAAAGTGCTTTGTTACTCTATATGGTATTCGTGCAACTTGCATCATATATAATATATATCCGCAACGCTCTCTGGTCCTTATATGTTGATTATGAGGAATTTTGTAGCGTTTATGATTTATGACTCAGCAACCTTCCATAAATTGCAATGCACATTTAATATCTGTGATGGATTTGCTGATGGTATGACCCACCGGTCTTCCGATTACAGTTCATCACTTCAATTATTTTAAAACCAACCTCTTACAGATCAGAGTAGAATTGTTTATAACCATTAATGTTTCATTTTGTGACATATTTTTATTTTTTAAATTATAATTATAATTTTTATTTTATTAATATTTTTATTATTTTTAAAGAATTATTTTCAATGTAACAAAAATTTATTATTAAAAGGATATGTAATAAATAAAACAATTAAAATAATTCAAATAAATGCATAATTTTGTAGTCAAAATTAGGAGGTGTCAAAATGGGTATTCAGGTTAGATTCGGGTTGAACTCGGAGTTGACCCGAGTTCAATTCAGCTGACCCGAACTCGACTTGATTTTGTAAAAATTATTTTTAATGTAACAATTCATCCAAATGAGCCTAAATTTATTATTAAAAGGATATATAATAAATAAAACAATTAAAACAATTCAAATAAATGTATAATTTTGCGGTCAAAATTAGGTGGTGTCAAAATGGGTATTCAGGTCAGATTTGGGTTGAACTTGGAGTTGACCTAAGTCAAATGCAGCTGACTCGAACTCAACTCGATTTTGTAAAAGGGTATGAAATTCAGACACAGCTTCGATTAGCACGGTTATCGAATTGGTCCGCTAACCAGGAACATAGTAGGCGCGACAATCGAGCTCGAACGCAAGCGTGTGCAGGTGAAGGGGGCACGAGCGGGAGAAATCCTGCATGTGAGTAGGTGAGAGCTTGCACACAAGGT
The DNA here is from genome assembly GCF_001605985.2 of Dendrobium catenatum. NCBI lineage: Eukaryota > Viridiplantae > Streptophyta > Magnoliopsida > Asparagales > Orchidaceae > Dendrobium > Dendrobium catenatum. The sequence continues at coordinate 560,859 of NW_021319289.1, read as the reverse complement.
TGCGGGCACGGGCACTGGTGCTATGCTGGGGCAGGTCCGGGTGACGATGTGTGGTGCACGGGATTTGGTAATTTTCGAGTTGATTTCGGGTTTATGGGTCAACTCAAACTTAACCCGATTTTAGAAATGGGTTAGAAAACGAAACATAAATCCGACCCTGTTTGACAAACGGGTTGAACTGAACCCAAAATTTTTTTAAATCGGATCCGGGTCGGGTCAAGTTTGGACACCCCTAGTCAATACTCAAAATCGGTCTGACTCGGATCAATGGTCAGGTGAGTCCGGTTCAAAAAACCGAACCGAAGACTATTGCAGCGCATGTTATCGCCGGCCTTCGTCCCTATGAGGAAGGAAAAGCAAAGCAAGCCAAATCCTCGAAAGTATATCACACGTTGTTTTAGCACAAAAACAAGCCGAAAACCTCACACTTCTTCGCTCCGTTAACTCGACTTTTCCCTCTCGCTATCTCTCTCGTCTTCTGAATCACGCTGTAACCCTCTTTCTTCTCAGATCTTCGTCGTAGCCCTCTTTCTTGGACGTCAATGCCGGCCAAGGATCGTTGGCATGCAGAAGAGCGGTGAGATGTCGGGCGGAGGGGAGGTCGCCGGCCCGCCGCAGATTGTGCGGGTGAAGAGGGAGGTGTTGGTGGCTTGCATGACGTGCCCTCTCTGCAAAAAGCTTATCCGGGATGCGACCACCATCTCCGAGTGTCTCCATACGTGTGAGCCCCCTCTTCTACTCTCGAATGATGAAATCTGGGTTTCTTGCACGTTCGATTTCGTTGTGATTGTACGTGTTATGGTTGATTTTACGATGTACGTGGATTATGGTGGAATATTTTGGGTTTGGTGATCTGGGCTGATATGGGATAATTTATCGGGGCATTGGGAGTTTGCTTACGCTTCCCAGTTATCGTTGAAAGTTAGGATTTAGCGGACTGGGTTGGGAGTTTGCCGGGGCTTCACAGTGTTTGTGGGTAGTTACGTGGATTTTCGGTGAATGAAGTTTCGTGATGAGAAAGACGGGTTTTTGTCGATTTATTTTAAAGCTTTTGAGGTTCTTCTTTCTCAGCATTTGTGGCTTGCTGCATGAGCTGGTTAGATATTAGTTAAATTTGAAGTAATCGTTTGAGTGCTCCCCAACATAACGATTTAGCGTCGAATCTGTTCTATAGAGAAGATACTTGGTGAGGCTGGCTGTATTTTTGTATTATATCGAGCAGTTAGCATATTTTTTCCTGTTTTGTGTCTATTTAGAATGGGCAGATCGTTGATTTAGCTGGAATCAATGCTTTTTTATTGAAGTAGTTAAGTTGAAGCCATGTCTCAATGTGTACTATTTTCGCGTTGATTCTCGTACCAGGAAAAAATTATGCATGTTTATTATTTATTTATTTCTTATAGATGATTCCATTGTAGTTCTTCATTCTTGGATCTGAGTTTTCAAAAACAAAATTTCTTAAAAATTTTCGGTTTTCTTCATGACAATAAATGTGAATTATTGATTACTCAAACATGTTTATTTCCCGGAATTTCTCATCTCATATGATCAATCACAGGTTTCTTAGAAATTCGATTTTATTATGATTTTACGTACAGTTGTAAATTTTAGGACGTGTATCAATCATACTTATTTGTTTTTGCGATCTGAGCTCTTTTATATATCATATTGCATCAAGCCATTTTACCTATCACGAGTCCATTTAAGATAGCTGGTATTGCTGGTTTTGCTGGAAATATTGCTTTTGTTATTGAAGTTAAGTTCAAGGTTTAATTGTCGCTATATTTACTCTGTTCGTGAACATCCAAATTTCTGTATTTTTTTTTTATCATTTTACTGTAGTTTTTATTCCTGCAATTGAGCTTCCAAAAAAAAATATTTTTTTAATTTTCTAGTGTTCTTGTTAATATTAAATAAGAATTATTGGTTACTTCGTTTGTTTTTTGGGACTTAAATGTGTGGTTATAAAGAAAAGCGTTAATGAAGGTTATATTGTTGCAACAGTTTTTTTAGTGTTTTTTTAACATATTTTCTTTTGGTCTTTGAACCAGTTTGCAGGAAATGTATTTTTGATAAACTAAACGATGAAGAGGAAGAATCCTGTCCTATATGCCATATTGATCTGGGTTGTGTTCCGGTAGAGAAGCTGAGGTAATTGCTGCTCATGATTACTGTATTTCCATATACCTTTTCCTGTGTTTTTGCCAGACTCTAGTACTTGATAGGTTAAACGTATTCCGTTGTTGTAATCAAGGTTCTTCTATGTTAGCTTTCTTATCAAATATGCTGAAAATTAGCATGCTCCCTGTTCTTCTGGTTTCTTGCGGCATCAATGATTCTGTTTACATGCTAACTGCATTAAATGGTACATGTTGATGCTGTAAGAGGATGACATTCTTTTATTTATACCAAAATCTTCTTTATTTGTTCAAATAAGACTGAATTTCATGATGAAAATTATTATTTTTACGGTAAATTTTTCTTTACTTTTTGTTGCTTCTATCATTTATTGAAGAAAAATGCTATGCTGACCGAGCCATAGCCAGAAAGCTGCTAATTGATTAAGAAGTTTTTTGTGTCTTGGCTTGGGCAGCTTAGCTAAGCTCTTTATTGAATGTTCATGCTTCCTTAATGGTTAGTTGTTACAAGAAGCTGCACATAGCATGGCTGAAGCTAGCTTACACGATTATAGGCGTGCTGCGTTTCGTTATAGGTAACCAATTTTCCCATGTGCATAACTGTTTCATTGACTAAAGATTCAGTACCAATACGGTTTGAACTTTTATTAGACTAGTTAGTATAAATTAAAAGATAGTTAATATAAATTCCAACAAGGAAATAGTAGCTTGAACGCACAAAGAAAATAAAATAAAACTTAGCATTCCCAAATAACTTGTCTTATCATTCCATGCATATACACTGACTTCATGGAGATTTCCAGTTATAATACAACTTTAAATAAAAATTTATAGCACAATTATCTATTTGTCACATTGCAAAGATGGGATTGACTAATAGCATGCTCTTGACCCCTTGTTTGCTGCATGCATGCATCTACCATGTTCATTTATAAATGTAACTTGATGCTTAAAATTCTATACAATTCTTAGAATTCTTGAAATACAATTGAGCTAAATTTAATTTCCAATACCCCTCATAAACATAAATTTCTTCCATCCTTTATTTCAAGAAGATGCTTAAGTTTATTTAATGGCTTTGTCACTAGTGATTTTATGAGGATAACTGCAACTTGATCGTGCATATTCATGTGAAGAAGTTCCAACTTTTTTCTTTCACATGGTTATGAGTGGAGAAGTTGTATGTTGGTTCATATTTTTAAGAATAAATGTGATGCACAAGACTTAAGAGTATTTGAATTATAGAGGAATTAAGTTATTGTGTCCTGCATTGAAGTTGTGGGAGAGAATAATTGATTTAGAGAAACGTGATACTAATGTTTCTCAAAATCAGTTTGGATTCATGCCGATAAGCTCTACTATGGAAGCTATAAATTTGTTGAGAGGTTTGATGGAGAAGTATAGAGAGAGTAAGGAGGATCTACATGTGATATTTATTGATTTAGAGAAAGTAGCTATATATTTGTTGAGAGGTTTCAAGAGAAGTGCTTTGGAGAGTTCCATAAAAGAAAGAAGTTAATAATGTTTATATTCAAATCGTTAAGGATATGTATACCTGTTTTCAAACATAAGGCATTTTGATCCAATATATTTCAATTTCAGTAGGATTACATTAAGGATCAGCTTTAAGCTCATATTTTTTTTCCTTTAGATTGACAAATAAATAATGTAAAAAAATGCAGTGTAAAAGGGATTATTTGGTGTTGTTTGAATTAGTGTAATATAAATGCTGGAGAATGTATTTTTTTGTTTGATTTGAAGCAAAATAAATGTAGTATAAAGTCCGATGATGGTGGTGGTGGTGGGAGATCGTGGCGATGGGCGACGGGCTGTGGCGGTGGTGGCGGCTTTCGACGGGAGTTGCGGTGGTGTTTGGCAGCAGGTGGCCGACTGTGGACAGTGTCAGCAGTGGTTGACAGTGGACAGTGGCAGCAGTGGTTGACAGTGGGTGGTGGTGGTGGCGTTGGTGACGGTTGCCGACTGCCAGTTATTGACGGTGGTGGCAGTGAGTGGTGGTGATGGTGGTCGGCCAACTGGTTGGTGGTGGCCGGTGACAGAGGCTAGTGGTGGGTGGTAGCGATGGTGCCGGAGAAAGCGGAGCCGGCTGTCGACGGTGGTCAGTGGCGTTTTCTTGTTGTGCAAATATTTTTTGCTCAAAACCATACGAGTTTACTTAATCTAAAAAATAAACTAAAATGATTTACATTGCATTCATTTTACTTTACATTACTTTTTCATCCATCCAAACATCAATATTTTCAAAATCCATATAAAAGGTTTACTTTACACCCACTTTACTTCAAATCAAACAACCCCTTGGTCATGGATGTTCTTACTATATTGCTAGGAATCCAATCTCCACATAGTAAAAAAATAACAATTATAAGGAGAAAACACAGGAGGAATCAGCGAGAAAGAATGAGATTATGTGTTACTTTTATTGATATCGGCATAACAAAATCAAGATAAAAGTTAATCTACTATTCGAGAGGTAGATCGACTCTCCGTAAGCCCTAGACGCCACTAGGAACAACTTCAAACAAAGTTACTACAAAACACAAAATCCCATCATGAAAATAAAACAACTAATTAATCCTAAATAAATCATCCTAATTCCCCCCCATATCTAAATTCAAATCAACTATCTTTCTCTAAATAAATCTTTCTAATTCTCTTCCAAATTTGAATTCAAATCAGTCCTTTTTCCCAAAAAAGATTTTTTAATTCCCTCCAATATTAGAATTCAAATCAGCCCTCTTTCCATAAATAAACCTCCCTAATCCTCTTTCAATTTTGGGTTTCTATGATAAGTAATTAAATGTAGAATTAATCCACTTTGAGCCGCCTCTATCCTTGCCTACCGCCCACACAAGTGGGGCCCATAGGGTTCTTCTGCCCTCCTGCTAGACCAACCCCCCTTGCTGGGGCCAGGTTGATTGGCTGGACTGGCTCAGTTGGTCCATCAATACTCCCCTCCCAAAGAGCCATCTTGCCCTCAAGGTGGAATGAAGGAAATTGTTGTTGAATCATCTGACACGGTTCCCATATTGCTTCATAATCGGGCAGATCCTTCCACTCGATCAGAACTTCTTTAACTCCTTTGGTTGTTCAGCGAACTTCTCTCACTTCCATTGGCTCTTGGATCACCTCCATTTCTTTTGTCAAGGTCTTCAACAACGTAGCTGATGGATTGTGGTTGCAAATAACTTTACTCTGTTGGGACACATTGAATATTGGGTGTATGGTAGAAGTAGGGGGTAGCTGCAAATGATACGCCACGACACCAATCCTCTCCATAACCTTGTAAGGCCCATAGTACCGTGGAGATAACTTTTTGTTTCTTCTTTGAGCTAAGGTCTTCTATATGTAGGTTGAATCTTCAAATACATCTTTTCACCCCGGATTGACCCACCATGGTTTTGAGTGAAACCATAGTTTTAAACAGGCTAGGATCCCTTCTAATAACCACTGTCCTTCCCTCAACCTTGAAATCCATCATTAGAGCCTTCCAATCAATATTGGTCTTCCCCAACTTCTGCAGCCACTTCATTCCCAATATCACATATGTGCTCTCCAAATCCAATGGCAGAAAGTCTTCTAATATTTGAACTTCTAAAAGGATTAGGATCACCCATTTGCAAATTCCTCTACTCTATACTTTTCCTGTTCCCACATAACCCCAATTCCCCTCATGTCCACTAATTCAATCCCAACAAATATACTATCCTGTTTGAAATGAAGTTGTGGGTAGCTATACTATCCACCAGTACTACCACCTCATAATGCCTGATCTTTCCCTTAAACTTCATGGTGTGGTTCGATTTGAACCCGACCACTGAGTTAAGGGATACCTCTGTAACATCTAAGTACAGGTGATCATCTTCCTTCTATGCTCATTTTCCTCATTGCAGACTATTAGGACCTGTAACGAACGATACTTACAACAATGGCCTGGAGCAAACTTCCCATCATACCTAAAGCATAAATCCTTGTCCCTCTTCTCCTGAATTTCTGACTCAGTCAAGCTCTTAAAGTTCTGCCATGGTCGCACTCTCTGACCTTTGTCTCTCAGGGCTTCCTTCTTAATAGGCATTGTCTACACTTTTGGTGCAAAAAATGTAGTGGTAGTGAAGTACACCACAAGAAAATCATGTATTGCTGCAGATTTTCCGGCAAAAAATTATTAATATTCCGGCGGATTTTGAAAGTTTTTGGCAGAATTACGACGAAAGTCGAAAAAATTTTCGACGGTAAAACCCGCGACGGAAAAATTTTCCATAAAAAAAATCAGCTGGAAAATTTTCCCGGAGAAAAAAATGCCGGGAAAAACTCCACCCTTACCAGCCCGCCGACGTGACCCATCCGAGCTGACCCTTGCAATTTGCCCTGCTAAGTTCTCGCCGACTCTCCCGACCAAGCTCCCCCAACCTGTGTAGCCCGCCGGCGTGACAACGCGACCCTCAGCTTTAAGTGCAAGATGGTGAAATTTCTACTTTAAATATTAAACTCTCCAAATCCTTTCCGAATTCCCAAATCCAAACCCAATTTCCAAATCCAATTTCTACCAATATCAAAATCCAAATCCATTGCTGCTACTATATGCCAGATACACGTATTTATATACGTATCTGATTGACGACTAGCCTTAATCGAAAGTTCTCTCTCGTGATCGAGAGGGGTAATTAACTATAGGGGCTTGCGCCTATAGGAAACCAGAACTCAGATCATAAAGTCCTCACAAAATGAGGGCGAAATCTCTGGGTAGTGTCTTATCTACAAACCCATCTGCCTTCCAAAATTTACCTCGGAACTTAGTTCGTTAAAACTCCCTCACTCAAATAAAAAAGAAAAAGCGGCGAGCGGAGGCCGGGGCCGAATTTTCGGAGCCCACATCAGAGTCCGATCAGTATAGGTATTTGTTTTTACTTTTGATTTTTGTACGGTCATGGCTTTTCTTTTGTGTTTATTCTGCTAGCCATGTACCGTATTTGTAGATGATTGTTTTGAGGAAAAGAGAGAAAATATAGATGTTTTGTTCCGCTGCATTTGATGATTTATAGTAGCTCTGTTGTTCTGTGTTTGTGTGTCTGTCGAGTTAATTATTTTGGAAGCTTCAGTTCAGAACCAAATTCCAAAGCCAGATCCTGGATAAGAAGGTTCTGTCGCGATCCGGCTCGGGCGGGATCCGTCCCCGTCGGGTCGGGTCGTGACACTCCATAGCCTCCCTTAAGCTATGTGGTCTCAGTACTCAAACATTTGCTCTAATATCAAGCTTGAGCCCCTTTATAAAGTTCCCATTTAGCCCAATTTCTGAAAACCTTCCCATTCGGCTTGAGAAATACTTTAACTTTTGTCAATGCTCTATCATCGTCCCCTCCTGCATCAGAGCAAAGAATTGTTTATAGAAGTCTCCTTCCCGACTGGTTCGAAAATATTCTAGTAGACAGTCTTTGAACACCCTCCATGATCGAATCAGATCTCGTAAGTCTCTCCACTGGTAACAGGACAGAGCCTTCCCCTCCAGACATATAGCGACTTCTGTGAGTTTTTCATCTTTTGTTAACCCATTTACAACAAAATATTGCTCCACCTGATAAATCCCATCATGAAAATAAAACAACCTAATTAATCCTAAATGAATCTTCCTAATTCCCTCTAAAATATAAATTCAAATTAGTTCTCTTTCCCTAAATAAACTTCCCTAATTCCCTCTCAATTTTGATTTTCTATGGTGGGTAATTAACATGGTTTAAAATTGTGCAATAAGAGGCGCGCCTCAAGGCGCGGGATGTAGAACGAGGGGGGTGGGGTCATGTGAATTTAGATATTTTCAAATTAATTGGAAAAGGGAGGGAAGGGGACGGCCAAAGAGAGAGGGAAAGGGGTATAGGGTGTCCAGGTTCAATGAATGTGGAATTTGAATTGATTCCCAATTAATTTCTGATTTACCCAATTCTTAATTTAAGAAAGGCTTTTCAAAATTAAACTAAATGATTTAGGAAAGAATTTGAAATTTCAAATTCATTTGAATTCGAATTCGAAAACTTACCAAAATTAGAACAAATTAATTTAGGAAAGAATAAATTTTAGAGGGAAAGGGATTTGATTGAGAGCATTAATTGAGGGGAATTAATTAATATGTGAGGGAAAAGAGGGGCGGCCAAAGGAGTAGGGGGAGAGATGTCCACATACGATGTATGTGGCCCAAGGCATTAAATGAGATTTGATATTAAATATGAAATTGATTTCAGATATAGAGGAATTAGGGGAAGGCTTCCAAAAATAGATTTGTTAATTCGGAAAGGATTTGAAATTCAAATATCTTTGAATTCAAATTAGGAACTTTCCAAGTTAAAAAAATAGAGTAAGTTAGGAAGGTAATAAAGAGGCTATTTTGAATTCAAAATTTAAAATTTGTGGAGGAGGGAAGAGGCTAGGGGTGAGGTGGTCAGCCGGCTATGGAGGTGGAGGGGTTGATGTTTGAGTTAGTCAAAATCAAACGAAATAAAACAAGAACGGATGGTGAATGGTGGAGACTAGAGATGAGAGGACGGAGAACAAAGAAAAATAAAATAAAAACGATACAAACGAACCCCTTCTACACGTCGGGACAACAATCTAACATTTTCTGGACATTTGGACAGCTATACGAAATCTTCCAAAAATCTGGACAGCAATCCCACTTGTTCTAAAAATCTGGACTGCAATTGTGTACGGTTCAAATCTTGGAGTAGCTGATATTAGGGTGGGAAAACTAGGTAGTTGACTTGGGAAACATGGGAGCAGCAATTAGCAACATTAGAGGAGGAGCGGTCTAGGGTTGTGGCTAGCCATGGGGAGGGGAATTTATCCTTTATTTAGAGATTGAGTAATTGGGGAGAATTAATTGAAAAGAGCAAAAGGGGAAAGAGGGGAGAGAGGGGGGCGACGGCTAGCTTAAGGGGAGGAATTGATTTGGGGAGTTAAGAGACTTGTCAAACCTAGAATATTAATTAAGGAGGAATTATAGCAAATCTCAAAAGAGGGAAGAGGGGAAAAGAGAGGGCTGGCGGCTTTTGCTTGAGTGGGGGGAGTTGATTTGGAGAGTTAAGAAACTTGCCAAACATAGAATATTAATTAAGGAGGAATTATGGCAAATCTCTACTTAAATTCAAATTGGCATGAATTTGTTGTGGGGCTTTCCTAACATAACTCATCTTATTTTAAGAAAGAAATTCAAATTCAATTGAATTAGAATATGAATTTAAGACTTTCCTAATTTGAATTAGAATATGAATTTAAGACTTTCCTAATTTAAGACGCGTCAAATATGGAAAGGATTGATTACTTCATTTTGAAAATTTGGAGGCAATGAGGAAGAGGGGATGGCCGACGTCTAGGAGGGGAGGGGGCCGGTGGTTAGAGTGAGGAATCGGCCCAAGGGGGAGGGAAAGGTGGTTGGCAACTTAGGAAGGGAGGGGGGGGTTGCGATTTAGGGTGGGAGTCAGCCAATGGGTGAGTTGTTTATTGGCCGGCGGCTAGGTGAAATTAGCAAGACGAACTTAAGGTGGAGATAAACCATGAGCCCGGACGCTTCCTGCGGCTGATGGGTAGTGCTTTGCCCTCACCAAGGGACTTCAAACTCTCACAAGAGCTCTCACAACTCTCCAAGAAACAAAGTGCAGAAATTTTTTTATCATCATAATCATCACTCTCCAAAGAGAGAGAGTGTTCTATAAATAGACAAAAATGAAAAATATACATAATAAAATTAAATACAAATAGATGCTAAAAAATAAAGTGGCCTAATTATAGCTTTCGATCTTCTGCTCCTTTGATAGACTTTTCACGGTCGGATGTCCTCATCTGATTGTTTCTTGAGATCTTATTTGCAGTTTAATAAGAGACAAAAATCACCTTTTTCTTGCTTCTTTGTTAAATTTACATTAATCTCATCAACTTGATTAGAATCTTGATGTATGAGGCATAATTTCAAGTTTCTTGCAATTATAGCATTTGATCTTTTGCTTTGTCATGCCTTGAATTCCAACTTTGTCCATCCAAGGACTTAAGTTTTTCTTCATTTTTGTAGGCTCCTCGTCCTTGTTCATATTCGTAGCCTCTCGTTTGAGTATGATCATACCCTTTTTCTTTCTCACATTTATTTTTGGATGCTTCATTGCCCTGCTCATTAGAAAAAAAATATCTTGAAAGGTGCATACCTCATTCTTTCCCTTTGTTTATAAGCTTGTAATGAACCTGTCAGTTGATCAATTGTCATATGCATCAAGTTCTTTGAGTGACTCTTGAACTGCCATCAAAATATAATCAAACTTTGAAATAAAATCAAACTTTGCATCCAACGATTATAGAATTTTCTATACGCGGGCCTTGTAAATTCTTGTTATTCCTTTCTAGTTAATTGATGATGGCTAAGACTTTGTGAAATAGCTTGAAATATTTTTGGACTCCTTCATGCGGATAGCTTCCAATAGATCTTGAAGAGTTTAGAGACGAACTCTCTACACCATTTCAACTCCTTTGTAAGCATTTTGGGCAATCTATCACACTTGCATGATGGTGGTAGATGCCACAATCTTTATGAATAATGATTCATATATCGGCAGGTAGATATAAGATTTTTTTCCCCTTTAGAGTCTCTTAGAGAATCTCTTTGTTTAGTGGTTAATATAATGATTCAACCCATACTATTTGAGATATTATATGTGTTGGCCTTATATTTTTCATACTAAGCTAAACTTTAAAATTTTACCCTTCTTAGCACAACTTTCCAGTTGATTACCCATCTTGAGTGTGCTTCTATATGAGCAAGCTTTACTGCGGACTTCCCAAAGTAACTGCATCTACAACACCAAATGATCTCACTTTTTCTTATATAACATTCACCTATAAAACACTACAATTTTTTTTTTCTAGAAGTCCACCATCTTAGAAGCTTTGATGTAGGCAGGGGGGGGGGATTTGATGTTTGGGCTTCCTTTTTGGTGAGCTGTTGAGTTCTCTTCTAAAATCAGCTCATTAATGTGTAATTAATGCCAAATTAGATTCATTCCCCCCTCCTTTCCCTCCCTCTTTGCTGGGCCTTCGGCTTCCCTCGCCTAGCTCCACTCCTATGCCCGTTCCGGCTCCCCTGGATGCTCGTTCCGGTTCCCTGGCTGCTCGTTCCTGCCCCCCTTGTGGCTCTTCGGGTGCTGCTTCTGAAACGACTGCTGGCCTTCTGTTTCCCCTTTCCTGATTGGCTCGGCTGGAGGTTTTTAGGGCTGTTTGGTTGCCCCTTTTCTCCTATATATATTTGGTGTTTTGAAGAATAAAAAGAGGAGATTATGTGCTGATTTTTGGAACTAAAAACCTGCGGGTTTTTCTTGGAAAAGCTTGCGAGCTTGTTCCATTCCTCTTCTTCTTCTTGGGAAAGCTTGCGAGCTTGTCCTCTCTTCGATTTCGTCTCAGGTTTCTTATCTCATTCTTCTCTCCGCAAGTGTCCACCTCATTTGTATCTTTCTTCTCAATCAAAGAAAAGCTTCTTTAGGTGTTGTTTTATGTTTTAAAATATATGAAAGTTTTATTGTATTATTTTCTTAAATTTAGTCGTTCAATCAAGGAAGACATTTAGTTTCTATGCAATCTTAGTTTTCCTCTAATTTTGATTGCATCAAGCTTGGTATTAGTCGTGCCTTAACCTTGACAACCACTCCCCACCTTCGAATTTCGAGATTTAATAAGCCCATCAATTTGGATTGGTTCATTATGGGCCGCACTGAAAGTGCTCTATACCAATTGTAATGACCAACCCATCCTTTGTGAGGTGTTGTCTTCTTGGTCCTAGCATGTTTCATATTAGGCTAAAACTTATGGTTTTACCTTTCTTAGTACAACTTTTCTGGGGTCACCCACTGAAAGTGCTCCCACATGAGCATGCTTGACTGTTCCGAAAAATTTCATATGCTAAACCAAAAGATGCCTCACATATTTTCATTTAACCTTTTACTTACTAAAGTTCAATAACTTTTCCTCTTTTTTTATGTAACATTTTATTTATTTATTCATGTTCATTTTTTTTCTTAAGAAACCAACTATCCTAGAAGCCTACTTGTAGTCACTCCTTATTGGGGCATTAGCCCTAATTGTCACTCCTCACTCTTTAGATTTCCCTCATTGGATTGAGATGCCATAAAGGCAACTCCTTACTATTTTGTAAAGCTTTAATCAACAAGTAATGTAAGAAATTGGGTGGGGGGGGGTATTTACCTTTCTATCTCGCTTTCAAAAATCTTAATGCGATAAGCAAAAAAGAAGGAGAATTTGAGGAACTCGTGTGCAACTTACTTGCATCATTTTTACATGGCAAGGTGCACATTTTCAATTAGACTCTAGGTAATTTCACGCGTAAAACACTTCACACAAATGCCCCTGTCACTTTTATTGGTATGGTGAGATTGTTTTCATAGGTCATGGTGCCTTGTTCATCATGGTCTAAACTTCTTTATTGGCATGGTGGGACGCAAAAGTAAGCTGAAACTAACTTGAAATTTTGGACATAAATACGAATATAATGAAGAAAAAGATTGAAGAAAATAAGCATGAATGCAACAAACAATTAACACAAAATGCCCAAATGTATATTTCATAAAGAGGAGAATTTTCCAATACTCATTCGTCAACATATAGGAAATAAATAAAGAGCAGAATGATCACAATTTCTATAAAATATGATATTCTCTTAATTTTATTTTTTTCACAATACATCATGTGTCAATATACACTAATTAAAATTACTCTCATACTTTAATGATGTGAAATTCATAATAATATTTATTTCAGTCATACAATAATTTATATCAGCATCACAACAATTTTTTACAAAATAGTTATAACTCTTATGGTACTTTTTTTTATATTACATACTAAATAATAACTCTTATGGTACTTAAAATAATAATCTTGCCCAACAATCATTTATTTTTCTTCAAGGAACATCATAGTATAGGACAATAGTCCCAAATAGATTCTTACCCTTGTGTTTTGGATATTGGTTTGCCACTTAATGGAATTTCATTGTTTTAAAACCAAGGAACTCAAAATTTGCTACCAATGAGGGTTTGGTGAAGTTCAATTTTTTCTCTGAAACATTAAACAGATGGGTTAAGAGATACCTTTTATATTTCTGTCTGAATGGTGTCATATTTCAGGCAAATTATTGGGTCAGGTGACCGAACCCATCTCTGCGTTCGGTCGCCAATAGAAAGACGACATCTGTTAGGCGTTTTTTTAATTTAATATCTTTGCTTTATGTCTTGTCAGAGTGAGCGACCCGACCCGATAACTCGTTTTATTTGAACTTTTAAGCATTTGCCGCCCTATTTTTGCAATTTGATACCCGCGAAAGGCGTAAATATCTACTGCTATAGAAGAAAAAACGAGCCAGAAAATTGCAGAGAAGAAATGGACTGCTCAGCGAAGAGGGAGGTGGAAGAGGGCATGGAAGAGGGAGTGCATGAATCGGAAAGGATGCATGAATCGGAATCGGAACCTAACTTAGCCGGAAATTCCTCTTGTTTCAACATATCGGTATGTTTCTTGGAAAAACGAGTTAGAAAGTTGTAAACAGTCAGTTTTAATCTCATCGCCGCAGAAAGAAGACGTAGGTTTCAGCTCATTAGAGTCTTAGGATCTTAGATTTTGCAATTTTTAGGCAAAATAAATTTTTTTGTCGGAAAAGTAAAAAAAAACTCTAATGTTGTTGCTTAGCTTTCATTATTGATTTTAGGATGAAGATGATAAATAAAAAAAACTGAACTTGTTTGATATCTACTTGCGCTTTAGTTGCGCTGTAGTTGCGCTTTACTTGCGCTTTAACTTTTCAGGCTGTTTATAAAGATGAGACAGAAGCATATGAATGTTTTTGCACTAATGCTCACGATAATGGCTTTAGCGTCCGAAAGGATCATCACAGTTTTTGGCCAAATTTTAGAAAGATAAAATCGAAGGACTTTGTTTGTTCAAAAGTTGGTTTCAAGAAAAGTGATGATCATAATTCAGGAAAGAGAAAGAGATTCACTAGACCAGTTGTCAGAACTGGTTGTCCAGCCATGGTGAGGTTTGTCACAGATGAAGATGGTTACTGGCATGTCAAAAGATTTATTGAATCCCACAACCATGAATTAGCTAGCCCAGCCGACCGACACCTTTTAAGATCATGTAGGAATATTATTGAGGAAAAAGCTTCCATCCTAAAATTGATGACAGATGCAGGGATTAGAACCGTTGATGCATATGCCTACCTTGCAGAGGAAGTTGGTGGATGTGAGAATGTCGGATTCTCTAAGAGGGACGCCTACAATTTGATTCAGAAGGAGAAAAGAGCAAGGATTGAAATTGGTGACACTAATTCTTTGATTCAATTATTTAAAGATCGACAAGTGGAGGACCACATGTTCGCATGGGATGTTCAATATGATGATGAGGATAGATTGTTAAATTTTTTCTGGGTTGATGGCAGAAGCAGGATAGATTATGAATGTTTTGGGGATGTGTTGATTTTTGATACTAGTTACAGGCTGAACAAGTATAATTTAGTTTGTGCGCCATTTGTTGGTGTTAACAATCATTGGCAGAATATTTTGTTTGGGCTTGCTTTTTTGTCAGAAGAAACAATTGAAAGTTTTACATGGTTGTTTAAAGTATTTGTACGAATAATGGGTAATAAATATCCAACAACAATATTCACTGATCAGGACCAAGCTATGGCCAGGGCCATAGAAGCTGCATTACCTCACACTCGTCATAGATTATGCCAATGGCACATATTTAAAAAGGTTCCATCAAAAGTTTCCATCTACAATAGCAATAATAAAGTTAGAGGACTCTTCCATAAGTGTATGAGGTGGTGTGATTCTGAGGAAGTGTTTGAGGAAGCGTGGAATGAAATGATCAAGGTGAATTTCAGTAAATGCCCTAGGACGATGAAGCCTTCATCAGCAGGACTCCAAAATTTTAGAACCTCAAAAAGAAGTGGTATACACTGCTGTAATGCGGGGAACTTAAAAAATTGATGAATGTTCAGGTTCTTTAACGTCTGCTCAACTTCATCATCAATAATCTCGACAAAAGCATCACAATATTTTCAAAAAGTGGTAACATAGCATCTAGATGTTACTGGCCTTTGATACGGCATCTTCATCTGTAAAAATAAAAAAAATACAGATAAAAGCGCAACTAAAGCGCAAATAATGCGCAACAAAAGCGCAAATAATGCGCAACAAAAGCGCAACTAAAGCGCAAGTATACATTTCCTAATTATTTTGCTTCATTTGTCTCACATTGAACATAAATGCTAGTTATACAATTATTACTAAACCCTAAAATTTAGCATAAAGCGTAATCCTTTCGTATCATTTCTTTAATCCATTTACGAAGAGAAGCTTGAAATTCAGAAAATAAACTTTTGAACATTACATTAAACAAACAATTGTAAAATTATAAATAAACCCTAAAATTTAACATATAACTTAAACGCAACGAAAGCGCAAGTTAGGCGCAACCATACCTCTTTCTGAATGATGATCTTCTACAATCTCGTCGTCTACCTCCGGCGGGAAGAAGCTGTTGCAGAACCGAAGGTATTGGAGGAATCCGAGAGCGCTTACCAGAGCTGGAGTAGCAGTGAAAATGTCGCTTGAAAAGAAAATACGCGGCGTTTCCATTCTTTATTTTCCGGAATTCAAAAATCTGCGTTATCGGGTCGGGTCGCTCACTCTGACAAGACATAAAGCAAAGATATTAAATTAAAAAAAACTCCTAATAGATGTCGTCTTTCTATTGGCGACCGAACGCAGAGATGGGTTCGGTCACCTGACCCAATAATTTGCCCATATTTCAATGCTAAAAGCTGCAGTTGACAAAGCTTTGATTTTTTTCTGAATCAGTTATCCCACCAAATTCATCAGTTTGGCTCGTCTAATATTCATCTATTTTAGGCAGCTTGCCTTATTTTTCTTACAATAACACCCATTTTGAGATACCACAACTGTCCAAAGAGAAATATGTAAAAAAATATTTTTCAACCTGGTCACTCTAAACTCAAATGTCTCATTACTTTTGACAGCAGATTGAGGTGACCATCATGGTTTCATGAGAATTTGTTTTCAAGTTTTTCTTATAAGCAGTGAAATATACAGAGTTATACTCTTAATCACTTTACAACAAAGCTTGATGACTAAATGATGCTTTACTTCTGCTAACCACTGTAACTAATATTTTTTTTTACTTTCGTTTGGCACCTTTGATACCCTTAGAGATAGGATACGAAATGAGCATATACGTGAAAAGGTTGGAGTAGCTCCAGTAGAAGATAAGATTAGAGAGAGTCGCCTTAGATCGTTTGGTCACATAAAACGGCGGCCTTCCGATGACCCGGTTAGGAGAGTAGAGGTATTAGATTTGACTTATGTTAAGAAAGGTAGGGGTAGACCTAAAAAGACTTGGTTAGAAAAATATTAGGAATGCCTTTCTTTATTAGATTTAAACGAGAATTTGACTTTTAATAGGACACAATAGAGAAAAAGGATTCATGTAGCCGACCCCACGTAGTGGGATAAAGGCTTGATGTTGTTGTTGTTGTTGTTTAGCACCTTTGAGCTTTTCTGCTTCAATCTGTAGTTTGTTTTTCTTCCACTTTCTACTGACTCAAGTTTGCATTTAAGCTCTGCACCTAGATGAGCTTCTTTTTTATGAATTAAACACATTGTCTTTTTTAAATTTATCCCAACTATTTGGGATGAATTTTATCAATCTAGCTTTATCCTAATTATTTGGGAGGAGCTTTTTCAATCTAGCTTTATTAATAGATATCAAAATATGCATTAGTTTTTCAAGAGATTTCTCCTCGATTTTCTCTTTCTTGAACAACATTTTCCCTGTAAAACAGGGCATTGCAGTCTTATTTCAGCATTACATCAAATTTTTATTGAATATATGCTACATTTTGTGTTTGCTAAATCTAGCTTTGGGGTGCAAACTTCTTAATACAGGGCTGATCACAACCTAGAAGATATAAGAGCTAAGATTTTTCCCTACAAAAAGAGAAAGGTTAATGGTCCAGAAGTTGTCCAATCCATTACATTGCCTGTTAGAAGAAAGGAAAGGTCATTATCTTCATTAGGCGTCATTACTCCTCGAATAGGAGTTCAGTCAAGCTTGACAGGAAGGAGAACAAAAGCAGTTGCCAGAAGGGCATCCGCAACTAGGGGACCGAGTCCACTTATTGGCGAGCATAAGAAGAAAGAAGATGATAATGATGGTGTGGTGGAGTCCAGCCCACCAGAAAACTTAGTCAAAATGGCTCATAGTAGAAGGCAGGTAAATTTGATGCAAAATTTGAATAAATGTTCTTTCTTGATGGATATCTACTTTCTTTCCATCTAATTTAATACAGATGATTTTTTTCTTTTAGTCATGTGCAGAAGCGTCAAGCTATTTATGTAATGAAGATGCCGAGAATGACACAGAAATCTGTATGTATAAATCTGAGTTATGGAAACCCTTGAACTGTCTTGTAGAAGCTGCAAATAGGACGAAGGGTTTCAAGTGCAGTTCTCAAAGTACTGCTATTAAGGCAGATCAAACAAATAGCATTGAAAATGAAAATCGTAAGTACAGAACAAAGGTTCGGGAACAACCAAGTAATTTAAAAATTCAAGATTATGAGAATGGCCATGTTTCAACGTCTCCAGTAATGGCCAAAGCTAGAAGGATGAATGGTGTTAGTCGTAAGAGGAAGGGGCATGGTCCTTCAGCTCAAGCAGTGCTTGATGCTTCAGATGCTGCATGTGAAAGGAGGATCTGCCCAGTCTGGCTTTCATTGCTTTCATCACCCAACAAGTGAGAACAGAATCCTTGGTGCTTCTGTAGTCTACATGTATTATGGAATTTTTACTAACTATTTATGCGTTTCATATAATTATTGCAGAAATGGCGATACACCATTGCCTCAAATACCAGCATCATATCTAAGAATTATGTAAGTTTCCTTTATCTATTTTCATTCATGATTTGCAGAATTCTCGGCCTTGGCCTGCATGATTTATGTCTCCTGTCATTTTCATGAGATAGTTTTCATTAATGATGCAATAAAACACAATTTTTATGCTGGCATGGAAACCTAAAAGGTGCAGGTAGCATGTTACTATTTTTTTAATGACACCAAAAAAGATTGGGTCTAATATTGTGCCTGAAAGCTATGACCTAAGAAATTAGATTCTTAGTAGAATCATCAACATTTCCTGTAAGACTACCATCTCACTGATGGCAAGTGATCATGAGTATTTAAAGATACTGTAGATTTTTGGATGATAATAATGCAGATCAGTATGTTGCATGATTGTATGCGGATCAGGATGGAACATAGTGATAGGAAGTTTCATGATTTCTAGCATGTATTTAATGAGCCATAACTTTTTATTTTAGTTAAGATTAAATTATGAACGGTTATTAGAAGTTCATTGAGAGATCTACAAGAGTTTCTTTTAAAATGAATCTATTGTTTTTTATCTGATGGGCTTTGGAAGGCTCAGTTAGCAAACTAAGCTGGCTTGACACATGTTTGATTCTTTTTTACTAGTTCAATAATCGGATAAAAAAACTACAAAAGCATGATTATGTAACCAATTAACCATACATGCAGTATAATTTTTTTGTAAGATATGGGAACAAAAATATAATGGAAAAAAGATGGTATATTGATGGAGGGGGGTACAATGGAAAAAAAAGACGAATTCGGTTTAGGAGAACGGGAGAGACAAAAAAAGTTTATAAGGAATTTAGATGAATGAATGCCTCAAGAGGAAGGAATGTTGATCTCCATATATGTTCCACATGCTTTCTTAATCAAATATGAAAACAATGATGGGACATAGCTATAATTTTGCAATAAATTAGCTTATAATATCCTATTTACGTAGAAGGAACATTTAATTGTTGACCACTTTGCAAAATGGACTACCGCGATGGTATGAAACATCAAAGCAGTCTAGAAAGGCCCCTCCATATTTCTCGAGTTGACATGAAAGGAGAGAGAATTAGCCATTTGAGAGGTGGAAAATTCAATGGAGAGTGCGCACACATTTGTTTTTAAAATGATAATAATTATATATATATATATATATATATATATATATATATATATATTTTTATTTTTTAGAGGCACTTGCGTGGGCTAAATTGCACCCTATATGAAGAACAAAGGGGACCGTTCAATCCTCTTATATTATAAAAAAACATATATCATCTTCTTACTTCAATCCCTCATTTACCATGTGGTGCACTTTCTCCTTCACACAATAAGTGCCATTTACCACCCTCCCATAATCGTAACACCTTTTATTTTCTTATTCGGGTACCAAGCCTTTTCTTGTGATTGTATCTCCTTCTCATTAACTCTCTCTCACATACAATACACACACTCTCTCAAATCTCCCCTCTCCTCATCACAAACATGTTGTTGATCTAGTACAAGATATGTAATGTGACCTTGTCGCCCTTCATAAATCCTGTGCACTTGATGGAACAAGGGAAGCACATGCATGCTTTTCTTAACATAGTGGGGGAACCTTGTGCACATCTTTCTTGATATGTTGGGGAAACATTATGCTGTCCAATTTCGTGCTTTTCTTATGTAGTGAACTTATCAAGAGTTTTTTATACACTTTTTTCTAGTGCGGTGGACCCTAATACTACTTCTCCAAGTGCTCTGTATACCAACTATGCACACATTTCAGTGTTTCTTGATGCAGTGAGGGATAAAACAGTACCCATAGTCGTACACCACCCAAGCATTTTTCTTCTTGATGAGCAAACCCAACATGCATCCCGTTATCGCTTATGCTACGATGATGAGGAAGGGTGTTGTCAAATTTTAGCTAAAAGTTTACTAAAAAAATATACACTAAAATGATTTTATGAACAAAAAACTAAAAATAATTTGGTGAAAATTCTAAAAATAAGATGAAATTTACACTTAAATGTTGCTAGTTGCGAATTGAATGAAGAAAAATGGACTCAAAATCCATTCTCGCCCTTACCTGCTCGCCCTCGTATCGCCTAATTTTCCTCACCCCACCCTTGCTCGCTCGCACTCGCCCGTCACACTCAACCACATTAGCGGTCGGGGCGTGTTGGGCCGGGTTCGGATCTAGATTTTTATCATGTCTGGAAAAATAGGCCACGTTCGAGTCGGACATCTTAAGAGTGGGTTAGTTTAGGGTTTGTCTTGAACCCGACTTGAAAACTTATTTTGACACCCCTATCTAAAATCATCTGCAGGGAGTAGTCTGTTGCTTTGAGACATTGAGAGTAAAATGCAATGAGTTATTTCAAACTTGCCCCTTCTTTATAGAATATAGATCCAACTATTTGGAATAAATAGAACTAGGGATTCTTGTTAAATTTATCTTCGAAATGCTTTTTTACCTATAGCGTTTATAATTTCAATTAATGATAAACTTTACGCTTCTTAACATTGTGATTCTCTCCAGTATTATTCATGAAACTGAGCTCTCAACTCCTTAACTACCAAATCCTGACTAATGAGTCTTGTCCATTTGACCAAATGGTGGTCTGGGGAGCATGGACTTGGGGAACCTTGGCCATTTGACGCAGTTTTCCCACATTTTACGAGGATCTTAAGATGTAATATGAGGTTTCTAATCGGCACAAATCCTTATAGTTAATTATTCATCCCAATGATGAGAAAGAAATTTCAACTAATGCTAGTCGTTAGAGGATATATGCTTAGTGTATAGCAGTTAAAGATAGTCCATTCTCCAACTAGGGACTCTGTGGCTGTGTTTCAAATGAAGAAAGATGTATTGACGGAGTAAATTATTCTTCAATACAACTTTTTTTCCATGTTTGACGTTCTTTTGTTCCATTATTTGATTTTCAGTTGTCCTGTTTTGTAAACTTTTAATTAAGGCGATAGCAACAATTATTTATACAAGACAACGGATGATAACAATAATGTGTTTGCCAAATTATTTGATTTTGGCTGACATCAACTACTGCTGTAGCATTGATTGGTATTGAGTGGAATGTTCTTTGATTGCCATTTCTTCCACATTTTTGCTCTGTTAATTATTCTCAGGAAATATTAATTCATTTGATGTGTAATAGAAGGATGATACTTTGGATGCAGGGAAGGCAATCTTCCTGTTTCTTTCCTCCAGAAATACCTCGTTATGAAGCTTAACCTTGCAAGTGAGGCAGAGGTAATATATTTCTGATGCAAATTGATAGCATCACTTATTAAACTTTTATCACTTCATAAGCATAGCTGATGACTTTGGCAAGAAGCTGTTGCCTTTGGTTAATAGATCATATGCCATCTCTCACCTTCTTTTTTGAAAATTGCAAGTCATCTAATGTTATGTAAATTATGTTAAACTTTTGATTCAGATAGTTCCGAGCCCCATTACTTGCATGGATCTTATAACTTTCTGATTCAGATAGTTCTGATCCTTCACAATGTGATGGATGAAATCCATGCAACTGTGGTGGTGAATTCCCCACAGTTGGGAGTTGGCTGTTCAAATTTGGAAAAAAATACCATTACTCACGTATATAATTGAATATTAATGAATTCAATTGATTGTTGTTTGGGAGAAGGCTTCGTTTGGGACGGCTTTTTTTGCTGCTTCTTAAAGCAGCTTTTTAGTATAAAAATAAAAAATTTATACCACAAAGCTGCTTTAATAAACAATAAAAAAGTCGTCCCAAACAAAGCCGAAGTCTATATAGAAGTTTCATCTTTTAGTATGTATATAATTGAATGGCTCTCATCTCCTTCCTGCTGTTCCTTCAGTATGGACACATTTCAGTAAAACATATAATGCTTCCATCAATTCTTGAAGTTTCTCCCTCGTACATAGATTCAAAGCTATTTTTGCATTTTGAAAATATGTTAAAAACTAACTGCCTTGATAGAAGTGTCAAAGCTGCAAGGAGTGCACTGAATGAGATTCTTCTGCCATCTTGTACACGCTATTTGAAGAACACTGAACTTCCGACTGATTTCATCTGGGAGTGTGGATGGTGGACCGCTTTCCAACTTAGTATTTGAACTGCCTGCAGATCCTACGCATCCAAAATTTCCACCAGAGGAATCTTGTGTTTAAGGAGCTTGAGGGTTAGATTTAGTCCCACATTGAAAAATAGAAATCAGGTTTAAGGAGATTTGGATAGCTCGGGAGTAGCAACAAGTATTCCAACAAACTCTCCTCAAATCTTCTCTAGATTTCCAGGCATTTAGTTAGTGATTTCTAGAAAATAATCTCCATATCTAGTAATATCAAATGATTTACCCTAACTCATATGCTTGAGTTTTTCAACAGAAAATATTTTTTATCACTATCATATGAGGCCTGATTTTAATTCTCTTTTAATCTACAAATCATGACACTGCAATACGTCTAACTATAAATTATTCAAATTCGATTTTTACATTTACTTTTTGGCAAAGACATCATGCATGGATCATATATAGGTGATTTTGTTCTTTTTATATGAATCGGTTCTCCATTTACTTTTGATATCGATTCCATTTACTTTTGATATCTAGTGCTCAATTGCTGTATAGCTTTTGCTTATGGGTCCTTCAGGAAACTTTAAGTTCAATTGATTCTTATATCATGAGCCTCTGGTGTCAATATTTGACACGACCCGAACCCGATTCGGAAATTTCGGGTTCGGGTTGACCCGACTCTGAACCGAATCGGGTTAGGGTTAGGGTTTTCAACCCATTTCAAAAATCGGGTTGGGTTCGGATTGACCTAGAAATTTAAAAATAACTCGGGAAAAAGGCATTTGCCAGCTCTGCACGCATAGCTTGCCCACTGCCCACTTAGCTTGCCCCTCGCCTGTCGTTTATGGCGTCTACCCACGATGCTGTGTCGCATCCCGTCTTCCCGTTGCCGCTGTCGGCCGTTGGAGTTACATGATTTCTGCCGCTGCCGAACCCGAAGCGGAGTTACGAGAATTGACTTACGGGTTGGTCAGGTTGACCTAAACTCAAAGCGGGTCGGGTTCAGGTCCGCAAAAAGTGACCCATTTGAAAAATGAATTAGGTTATGGTTGACCTGAATAGTGTCGGGTCAGTTCTGAGTTCAATCCGAACCATACGCGTGACCCGAAATTGACACCATCATACATGAAGATTTCTATTTTGCTGAATGGTTTTTGCTTAGGGGCTCTTTGGGTTCTTTATGTTCAATTGCATTAAATTTTCATAGCATGCATGAATGCTACCTCTAATCAAGTAGAACTGTCAAGTGTTTTATGCCAAATATGTTAATGAAATTTACATGGCAGGTGGAAATTGCTTGCGGAGGCGAGCTGGTGAGTCCAACATTATCCTTAAATGACCTGACAGAGCAGTGGCTCCGCCATGGACCTTCTCAAAGGGTGCAGGCTTCAGTCGGCTCTTCAGCCAAGGACTTTGTAATGGTTCTGACATATAGCCGCAAGACAATGTCACCTTGAGCTTTGTTATAAGCATATACAGGTTTGTCTTTTTCCTCTCTTCTTCCCCAGCCTTCTCCATTTGATTTCTTCATCTTCTCCTTTTTCTTTTCAAAGGCCTGATTAAAGACTTCCTCTTCACTTTCATTTAACAATTTTAAGTAAAATAGTTGAATCCTTCCTCATGTATATATTAGTTTTCACATTTCATATTGCATTTAAGTTTGTAATATAATGTCATTATAGTGCATTTGTGATTCATCATTAATAAATCTTCCTTGTTAATTTCCAATTGTGACTGTTTTTTTTTAATTATCTAATTATTTATTGTTATTTGTCATATATACGATGTGAATATCCTCATGCTGGAAATTCTGCACAACTACTACTACAACAACAACAACAATTATTTGTCTCACTACGTGGGGTCGACTTCATGAATCTTTTTTCGTCATTGTGTTCTGTTAAAAGTCAAATTCTCATTTAAATCTAATAAAAATGTCATTTATAATATTTTCTAAGCAAGTCTTTTTAGGTCTACCTCAACCTTTCTTAACATGAATCAAATCTAACACCTCAACTTTCCTAAGCGGGTCATCGGAAGACCTCCGTTTAATATGACCAAACCATCGGAAGGCCAACATTTAATGAAATTCTGCACTACTAAACAACTAAAATTATATAGGTAACAATAACAACAACATCGAGCCTTTATCTCGTTACGAGGGATTGACTTCATGAATCTTTTGTCTTCATTGTATTCTATTAAGAGTCAAATTTTTATTTAAATATAATAAAAAATGTTATTTCTAATGTTTTCTAATCGAGTCTTTTTAGGTCTATCTCTATTTTTCTTAATGTAGGTCAAATCTAATACATCTACTCTCCTAACCATATAATCGAACGGCCATTGTTTTATGTGACCAAATCATCGAAGGCGCCTTTATAATCGTATATGGCATTGGCGTTATTCTAACCCTTTCATGTATATACTCATTTTGCATTCTGTCTCTTAGAGTGAAGCCATTCATCTATGATAATTTGCAATTTTTTAGATACTGATACTGATTTAAAGATAATATTTAGGTTTCGTTTGAGACAGTTATCTTATTGATTCTTCAAATAACTTTTTAATACAAAAAATTAAAATTTTTTAACTAAAAAGTTACATCTCTTAATTATCAATCCCGCAATGGGCTCCACAAGAATCCAAAATACAACTAATTACTTTCATTAAATGTCCCTCTGCTTTGTTTTTTGGTTTTCAAGAAATAACGCAAACTTATAATAATTAAAAAACCTGTCTTACTATTTTAATAAGCCATGATCAGGAAGAAGGAGAAGCACGCCTCTCTATTTTTGTAATCATTTATTTTATTTATTTATTTATATTCTGACAAGACATTTAAATATCACAAATAAATTTAAAAATTTTGGAGGGTCAAATTTGAGCACTCATCTTTAAAAAAAAAATGAGATGACAAATATTGTATTATATGAGTAA
Organism: Dendrobium catenatum; assembly: GCF_001605985.2. Classification (NCBI taxonomy): domain Eukaryota; kingdom Viridiplantae; phylum Streptophyta; class Magnoliopsida; order Asparagales; family Orchidaceae; genus Dendrobium; species Dendrobium catenatum. Next base: position 535,710 of record NW_021319289.1, on the reverse strand, counting down.
ATAATGCTAAGATTTATATTTAAAAATCTTTATTTTATGAACTAAGTAATAAATTTAAATTAATAATTAGTCATTAAGATTATATATATGATTATATTATGTTAATCTTAAAATAAATTTAATAATTTTTTAAATCCATTCAATTACTATTTTGAAATTAAAAAAAAAAAACTCTTGAAAAAAGTCTTACGTAAAATAAGAAGTATTAAGTATGATTATTTTTGGTGTAGATTAATGCCTATAAAAATTAGAAAATGTTTGGCTTAAAATGAGCTGGAATTTAGCTTTGGATGAACACTCCTTAAGAATGAAATAAAGGCAATATTTTTTGTTTTGAAATGAATTATGATATTGTAAAAGTGTTTTTCTATCATAAGTCAATATTTTTCATTTAAAATGTGTGCCTTTCTTGAGAAAGTATTTTATGCGGAGTCAAGACAGAGATAATCGTTCGGACATATTTATTTAGTATTTGATGCGTATTTGTAATACTATCTGAATATTCATCAATTACTCAGTTGTGAGTATTATTGGATATTTGTTGAGTATTTTGTGAGTATTCGTTAAATATTTTGTGAGTATTTATTGCGTATTTATTAAATATTTGCTATGTATTTATAAATACTCAATAAATACGCAGCAATTCGAACAGCTCTTTCCATCTGGATAATAATTTCCCATCTTTCATAAGGTCTTTTCTCCTCTGAAAACACCCAATCCAATAAATTGCAAAGTAAAATAGTATTTATAAAAAAAGAGTTCACATTTGATCAACGCTTAATACGCAGGATTTTTTTTTCCTTTACGCGTTAAGTGGAAAAAACTAATAAACGTGTGGAGCTAAAATTTTCTAGGTAAACTTTATATATTTAAATATTAAATTTAACTAATTTGTTTCTTTTTAATATATGAGAGCATTTTAAAGGTATTGAAAACATGTAATTATTTTGAAAGTTAATTTATTTATTTTGAGTTTTTTTGTAAATTTTGAGAGAGATTATAATATATTATGAGTCAAGCTTATAGCCCCACTCACTTTCTTCATGCTGAATTAAATTCAATCAAAAAATTAATTCAATTTTCAAGTGATCTTTGAACCAAACTCTCAAACCTCTTTGTTTCATGGAGCTTCATTTCACATGCATCTTTGTTGTGTGTGGCTGGATTCTATTATTTCCATTGGTGTCTTGTTCTTATTTTTGTATTTTTCTCTTTTATTTTTGTCTTTTTCTTGTAATAGTTAGAATCATCGACTCTTAGATTTTTATTTAAATGTTATATTTTTAGAGAGATGAATATTCTTTAAGGACTTGTAGAAATAATTTTGAAAATGATTATATATATATATATA
>NW_021319289.1:509368-534133 GCF_001605985.2 Dendrobium catenatum | reverse complement strand
TTTCCGAGCAGCAGAGAGAGAGAGAGAGAGAGAGAGAGAGAGAGAGAGAGAGAGAGGCAAAAAAACTTATAAAATTAAACCCACCACATCAATAAAGAGACATTAAAGGTTAGGGGTTTCCTATCTCATTATTATCCGTTACATCAATATAATTGTTTAGGGGTTTCTTGCTACAATAATAAAGAAGATTGATACGTCATCATGAAATTATTTTGATCGGGCACGAATCTCGAGGCAAAACCCAACCCGAAAACTTCAAAAATTAAATCTGGGAGCACCCGAACTCCGATTTCAGCAAGCTTACAGGCAAAACCCAACTTCCATGGGATGCAGAAATTCTTCTCAATTAACGACAAAGTTCCCTCCTGATGCCGAAACTCCGCCCAAGTGATGCCAGAGTTCTCCTCGTCCACCAACAATCGTCGGACTTCAACCCGACGCCGGACCTTCACTCTTCGCCAAGTTTCTGCCCGACACCGGACTTCTACCAGTTATCAAACTTTCGCTGGACGTTTATTCAAAGATGGATTTCTTTCCATTGTTGGACTTCTACCTGATGCCGTCCTTCTGACCTTCATCATTAGACACAGTCCTTCCGACCTCCGTCGCCCGCCGATTACGGTCCTGCTGACTTACGTCGCCAACCGACTACAGTCCTTCCGACCTCCGTCGCCCGCCGATTACGGTCCTCCTGACTTACGTCGTCCGTCAACTACAGTATTTCTGACCTTTGTCGCCCGCCGACTACAGTCTTTCCGACCTCTGTTGCCCACCGACTACGGTCCTCCTGACTTACGTCGTCCGCCAACTATAATCTTTCCGACCTCTATCGCCCGCCGACTACGGTCCTTCTGACTTACGTCGCCAGCCGACTACAGTCCTTCTGAATTCCATCGTCAGCCGACTACGGTCCTCTTGACTTATGTCGCCCACCGACTACAAGCCTTCCGACCTCCGTCGCCCGCCGAATACGGTCCTCCCGACCAAACAAACATTTCAATAGCGATTCTTTGTATTCACATCTTTTAATGTACTCTATAAAATGTACATCAAGCTAAGGCCTTCTCCCAAGGAAGGGCCTCATTTGTAATCGACTGCAATACTAGTGTATTCATTCAAACTGGGCTAGGCCCCGTGGGTTTTTCCCCTTTTCAGGAGTTTTCCACATAAAAATCTTGGTGTCTCATAAATGCTTGACCCTCTCTCTTATCTGATTGCGTGCCGGATTTTCGTACAACGCTAAGAGGATAAACGTTATATTTCTCTACCGCCGCGAATACTCCTGGACGCAACAAAGATTAAAGATATAAATTCTTGTAAGTAGTATTATGTCCTGATACTTGCCGCCATTAAGGCTGTGATTTTAATTCAAAGATTTAGATTTTGTTTGGAACGGTTTTCTTATTGCTTATTAAAGCAGCTTTCTAGTACAAAAATTAAAAATTTTGTAACATAAAGCTACTTTAACAAGCAATAAAAAAGTCATCCCAAATGAATTCTTAATAGAATTTTAGCTCGGGTTAAATCAGATGAGATTGATCACGAAGCATATTTTTTTGCTTGGTAATTTCCGAACCAATTTCAAGTTGTATGTGAATAGGTCATATTCAAAATCATATCGAAATTATTATTTCTATTTATTTATGAAAGTTCATTTTAAGTTATAAATATTATGTTTATATAAAATTATAAATCAAATAATAGTTTGCTCTAGTTATACACCATGCATGTAGCAATTAAACCATCATGTATCTCAATGTTAGCTTTTGACAACACAATTATCTTAAAATCTTGGTAGTTAATTTTGAGTTAGCTCAATTTAAAGGAGCTAGCCAGCTTATTTTAATTTCAAGCCATGCCTAGATTAATTCAGTTTCGATCTAAGCTGACTCAAAATTGAATTGATCAAATCGATTCGATTTCAAGCCAACCTCCAAGCCATCAAGCTGACCCAAACCCGAATAGGCTAGCCTTGATTGAACGCATCAAGATACACTATACATGTACTTATACAATTAAAATATATACTATATAATTTATAAAATATTATATTCGCCGCTCAAGATCTGAAAGTTGAAGTTGGCGTGCGCGCAAACAATTTAATCACATGTGGCATTGGTGATAACCAAGCAACACATTGGAGCTAGTGATCGAATTCATATAAGGGCACATGCATAGCGCATCCAATGGTGGTAAATTAATCATCGATGAATCTTTCTTCGACCGGCTCATGTAGGGTACAAATGAGTCGAGTCGAGTCGAGTAATTGATTTACCGAGGTAAGCTCGTTCAATTTCCACTAAGCTCGAGCTCGTTTTATGAGCTCGAACTCGACTAGTTAAAAAAAAGAAAGCTCGAACTCTACTCGATTACTCGAGCTCGTTTTAAAAGCTCGAGCTTGACCCATTTATTGAGCTCAAGTTCGTTTAAAAAAACTCAGGCTTGACTTGTTTATTGAGCCCATTTTCTTAGGTATAAATTATAAATTTATTTTAATACGAGCCGGTTCATGAGTCGCCTAGAACTCTCAAAATTAAGCTCAAGATCAAACTAGAACACAATTGACTAATCAAGCTCAAATTTAAGTTAGGAGTGACTCGACATAGAGTCATTTACTCCCTACACTTTGCCTTGGGTTACTAGAGCGAAGTATGCATGGAGCAAAAGCTGCAAGCTTAGAAGAAGGAAAGTTTTTTTGGGACTTTTGAACCAATTAAAACAAATTCATAAACGTAAAACTTTGAATTCAAGACCTGTTAGGTGATAGTCAAAACTTCCAGCCAATAGATCAAGCTAAATTACATAGAATAAGAAAAGTGATTTATTAGTTTGACGAGAGAAGAACAAATTATAATTTGTAGATGACGCAGGTAATTAAGGCACGTTCAATTAAAAAAAAAAACTCATAGAATAATGATTTTTAGATAAAAATTTTATTTCATACTATTTTTTTTTATTAAAATTTTAATTAGTTTGAATTGGTAATATTTAATTAATTTGTAATATATTAGATTTATTTTAAAAAATTTTAAATTTATTTAGACAATTTCAACCCTCACCTAAAATTCTACTTTTTGGGAGATTATTGGGTTCAGACACCTGACACAACTTACGTTCGATATTCACAGTACTGAGCTAGGTACTATGAAGCACTAAGTACCGAGCAGTACTGAGCTCGGTACTGAACATTAGTATTTGTTGCGGTGCTGCCTTAGGATTCTGTAAAATATATTAATTTTTTTCAAAATAAGACATTTATTTTCCATTTAAGGACATAAATGAAGCTTTGTATGGAGAATTAACCTTTGAAAGATTTTCATGGCTTGGACTTAAAATATAAGCAGATCTCTTAGACCTAAGAGTGCTTGACTTACGTTTTATTTGGAACGATTTTATTAATGAAAAAGTTATTTAAAGAAGTAATAAAAAATCTGTCTCTAATGAAGATGATTTATTAAGTACTAATTCTTTTTTTTTTTACTCGAAAAAGTCAACATGAGGATAATTAGATTAAGCCTACTGGATTCATATTTATTTATTTATTAAATAAATGTAAAATAAATTCATATAAGAATAATTTGGCTTCAATCAAATTTATTAAATTTCATAAACTCAACTGGAAAATAAAATATCCTGATAATATTATAGGTTATTAGTTCGTAAATGAGAAATTTGATTTTTAAATAAAAATAAATTTATAAATAAATCATAAAAGTAAAGCACAAAAAGGAAAATAAAATTACTGTTATCAAACTTTTAAATTATTTAAATAATATATTTAAAAGAAGAAGAAGAAGAAGTTATTTAGATAAAAGTATTTATGTCATTTTTAAAAAATTAAATTATTATTATTTTGGGTGCACATATTTGGCACATGCCTTCATTATTTTTTTTTATATATTTTTTAAATTTAATGCATAGATGATATATCAAATACTTGAATAATATGTTTAGGTGTGTTTATTTCGGGTCACGGGTCGGGTTCGGGTCGAATCCGAAACTGACCCGGATTTAAACGGGTCAGAAATTTGAACCCGGACCCGACCCGTGTAGGTAAACAAATTGAAAATTCGAATTCGAACCCGACCCGTGGTACCTAATTTATGTGAAATAACTATCATATCATAGTCATTAGTTCCATTTGAAAACTATTATTGGAATTTGAAATAAAGTCTCTCCTCCCCTATCCCACCATTAACACACGTGATTCTTCAAGCGACGGCTGCGATTTCTTTGGTCTCTGTAGAATGAGTTGACAGGATAAAAAATGTCTTTAGAAGCAGAAATCTAAAGCAAGAAGGATATTTCATATTTAGATATCATTTCTCAGCAAAAGTGGTTCTTTGAAGGGATGATGTTCTGCTTTTTATCATTGGTTAGTAGGAGTGTCAAAATCGTATTATCGATCGGGTTCGAGTTGAACCTAACATCCACCCGCTATTGTTTTCTATTGGTTGACTCGGCCAAGTTTTACAAACTGGTTAAAAATTCTAACCCGGATCGGACCCGCACGTGTTATATATGGGTTCACCCAGCCTGACCCGCACATTCGAGTGCACTATGTGTCAATTGATAATAGCATGAACGACAGGACGACAAATCGACAATGGCACAAATGAAATCGTGGATGACGAGTCAAGGATGGCACTGACGAAATCACAGACAATGAGCTGATGACGGCACAGCGCGATGTTTTCAAGGTCAACCTGGGTTGGCTTCAGGTTTTCAGGTCAACCCAAACCCAACTTGATTTTACAAACCGGTCAGAATCTTGAACCCGAAACCGACCCGTTTCTCAAACTGGTTGACCCTAGCCCGGAATGTTCGAGTCGGGTTTAGATTGTGTCAAATATTGACACTCATATCGACGAGATGGAGAGTTTCGCAACCTTACATATTGAAGATCATTTGTCTCAGCTTAAACTCAACTCAACCGATTAGAAGAACCAAAAGATAAAGTTCAATCAATTCCGACATCAATCAAAAGAAAGCACCACCTATCATCATAATAATACTCATTATTATTTTCTTTTTCAATCTGCAATCATAATTTTTATTTAATTACTATTTTTTTATTCTTAAAAAAAATTGTATTAAAAAACTACCAATTACAACATCTTTAAAAAAATTATTTTCTCTATAATAATTTTATAAATAAATATGAAAGCTGATCCAACTAAACCTTAGTCAACTCATGATTAAAAGCAGCACTAAGTATCAAAGCAATCTGTACACCAACTTCATCCAAGAGGTTGACTAGGTTGACCTATTAAGAGCTGTCAGCGCATTAATTGGTCACGATTTGGCCAAAATTAGATTAAGTCGATAAATGATGCTTTGCAAGTCCATCTAATATTTGAAAAGTTTTAATGTGTTTTCCTTTTCAATCTGTAATCATAATTTTTATTTAATAACTATTTTTTTATTCTTAAAAAAAAAATTGTATTAAAAAACTATCAACTACAACATCTTTAAAAAATTACTTTCTCCATAATAATTTTATAAATAAATATGAAAGCTGATCCAAACTAAACCTTAGTCAACTCATGATTAAAAGCAGCACTAAGTATCAAAGCAATCTGTACACCAACTTCATCCAAGAGGTTGACTAGGTTGACCTATTAAGAGCTGTCAGCGCATTAATTGGTCACGATTTGGCCAAAATTAGATTAAGTCGATAAATGATGCTTTGCAAGTCCATCTAATATTTGAAAAGTTTTAATGTGCATATTGTTAGGGAAACGAGGAGTAAACACCACAACAATAATGAAATAAGAAAAAAAAAAAAGTAAAAGCAGCGGAAAACGGGAAAAGTATAGGATATTAAGATTGAACGTGGAACAATTCAAAATAAAAAAAAATAATCACGAAATCATACTACATCAAGAAATTCACTATAAAATTTGGGAGGAATAAGTATAGATCTCTCTTTTCTCTCTCTTCCCTTATTTCTCTTCTCACATTTATAGTTTTCAATGTCTACACACTCAAAATGCAAGAGAAGGTCAAGTAAAATAACCCCAAGTGGCGCAACCCTTTAGAAAAATGAGAAAGAAAACCTTCCAGTCAATCTCGCAACGCTGTGGCGCCAGTTTGTGGCGATGCACCGCTCATGCCTATGTCTTGCACCATATGAAATTTTCTGATCATACCCTTCAACATTTCTTTTGAAATATCTTTCTATACTAATTTGAATGAAAACAACGTTAATATCTTTCCATAAATCAAAATACTTTAGTTCGATAAGTTGAATGGAAAAATTTAAGACGAAAGTGATAAACAATATAATAATAAAATGAGAGAACAATAAGATCATTATAGCAAAGGAAAATATAATTAAAAGTCATAACTAGATAATCTTGTAAGTAATAAAATATAATATATACGATTAGTGAGGCAATCAAGAAAAAAAGATAACAAAAACTCCTCTGTCGAATCATAAAGAGAACTGTTCTCATCATTGTTCATCAAAATATGATAAAAGTTCATGATTATCATTCAATTAAGGCAATTATTGAATACAGATTCATAAAACATTCCTAGTTACTGTTGTAAATTTGAAACTAAACTTTGGTGGCTTAAGTGGATACACTAAACTTTGCCCTTCTTCAATGAGTTCAACATTTAGGGAAATAAGAAAAATTTTATATTTCAAAGATCAAAATCAAAGCATAAGAATCTTAGGGACTTGCCGAGCCGAGCGGCGATTGCCGCGTCCCACTTGTTCGAGCAAGATTACACGTGAAAAACAGAGAGGCGGGAATTCTATTAGAGAAAGAAAAAAAAACCTACTTTAATTTAATCCATTATTATTATTAATGACACATAAATATATTTAATTAGATAATAATAATAAATTCAATGAGGCCCGTGCCCCACGGCCCCCATACTGCATCCGCCTGTTCGTGATAGTTTTTTTTATTTTCTAAAACAGATTTTTAGTAAGAAACCTTTTAATTTAAGAAATTTTTATGAATGCTTTAGTAAATAGTAATACAGCTATCCCACAAAGTCTAAGATTTTATTTGTGCAAGCTTTTTATCACTATTTTAAAAAATAGATATAAAATTATAACAAAGGAAACCTAATCCTTAGCTCATGGGCAAATAACTACAGTACTATAAGCAGCTATAAGAGGGAAAACTATTACGTGCGGTGTCCGGATTCGTTCGGAGGCGAATCCGGACACGTCATGTCACCTAGGGATTCGTTCGGAGGCGATTCCGAACACGTCACTTCATCTAGGGCCCAGTGCATCTGGGTGACGTGGCGCGTCCAAATTCACTTCCGGACGATCCAGACACTGCACGTAATAATCTCTCATATAGAAGAGGGGGTGGAAATGGTTGCAATACTTCTATCCTATTTGGCAGATTTGAGGCATCTGATGGGTCATTTCGACTGATCAAACGGTCAGACGATCTCCACTGTCAGCGTCATGAAAACTGACCACCATTTCTAATGGGAAGGGAAGTTTCCCCCCCAAAAAAAAAAAAGGGAAGGGAAGGCTACTGTTAGCGCATTGAGCAGTGGGATTTTACCTGAAAGAGATCATGAGAGTGATCGATGAACGAATGAGATGCTTTGCTTTTGTGAATTGCCAGATTCGAAAGAAAATTTTTTCCCTATCTTCTTTTTGGCTTTACATGTTTTCTTCTAAATGATTACTTAAATTTGTTGCAATCTTCTTTCAATTTTCATTTTTTTTTTAGTATGAAAAAAGGAGTTTTTGAATCGTATGCCTTCTCATCTCTTTCTAGCAGGTTATTTTTGATAGAATTACAAGCTATCATATCCTTATCTTTTTCGCTAGCTATTTTGTTATTATACATCAAATTTATATGTCTTGATCGTTTTATTTCTCCAAGCTTAGTCATATTGCTCTAGTTGATAGATAGGGGTGTCAATATTTGACACGACATGAAAACCCGACCCGAAAAATCCGGGTTGAACCCGACCCGTTTGAAAAACGGGACGGGTTCGGGTTCACAGATTCGACCCGTTTGACAAAACGGGTCGGGTTCGGGTTGAACCGCCGGGTTGCCGGGTCAACCCGCCAACCCGTTTAGTTTAAAAAATTTTCGAAATCCCGCCGGGTCGGGTTCGGGTTCGGATTTTCGACCTGTTTCTCTACCCGGGTCGGGTTAGGGTCGACCCGTTTTCCACCCGGGTCAGTTCGGGTTCGACCCGAACCCGACCCGTGACCCGAAATTGACACCCCTATTGATAGATAGTCTCAAATACAGGTGATTTGGGTCTTTGTAGTACCACATGCCACTATCATAGCCACTTTTTTTATTCTATCATGTAGTGGGAGAAATTATTCTGTGCGAAGGCCGAACGTACAATGTCGTCCGGAGACAAATCAGAATGCACCACGTTAACGGTACCGAGCCGTGTTACTGAGTAGTACCAAGCCGTGATACCGAGCGAAGGGGTGACGTGATGCATTCTGATTTGTCTCAAAACGGCGGTCTGTGTTCGCACAGAATAATTAATCCATGTAGTGGATCTAAGTCTTGTACTATGATGATCAAATAGGATTTTGAGAAGCTTGAGGAGGTTAAAAATTTCAACTTTTCATGAAAAGAGCAGATGGAAGTATCTACTTTCAAGGAGGAAAGGGTTTCTCTGTTTAAATAAATGAGGAGAAGGACAAGATGAATTAGAAAGCTAAAAAGTTATATTTTTTCATAATTTAAAAGATGAGGTTTTTCACAATGTAGTAGATTGAGTGCTGCAATGATATATTGATAATGTTGGAATCTATCTAACATGATAAAGACACTTATTAACTATCTCCATTGCAAATAATAATTGTTATCATTATGTATGAGGAAGATAAGTCCTTGCAAGAGCAATTGGATGCTTACAATAAGCTTATGATAGATATGTGAATCTAGATGTGCAGATTAAAGAGAAAGATAGATTTGGTAGTTTTGTGTGGAATATGTAGGTTGTGTTAATCAAATGGATTGTATTAATGTTTCAAGCCTAAATATCATCAATCGAGATCGCTAGGGGGTTTTGCATGAGAGTAGCGCTCCCCCTGCTTGGGAACCAGGTTTCATACAAGCGCCGCAAAGCTATATGCTACAACATTACAACGCTCCTAGCTCGGGCTAGAGATAGAGAGATGAGCACTATGTGTTGCAGCACGACGGCACTCCAAACCTCGACACTGTAGGCTGCAGGGTCATGGCAATGCATGGTGGAGTTAGAGACAGAGAATGGAGCGCTAAGTTGCTCCAGATCTTAGCAGCCTGGTACTTCGAGTAGAGTTAGACGTACAATTTTCTTTCTCGTTTTTTATATTTAACTTGAAGGGTTGCGTTTATGGGTGTCAATTTTTTACACGACCCGAAAAATTCGGGTTCGAATCGACCCGTTTGTGAAACGGGTCAGGTTCGGGTTTAACAAACTGACCCGTTTAAAAAATCGGGTCGGTTTCGGGTTGATCCGGCAACCCGAAAATGACTCGAAACATTTTGCCTGAGCCTGCTGCCCAAGCCTGCTTGAAACGTTGAGTGCCCGGCTGTCCGCGTTGCCCGAAGCGTCGAATCACAGTCGCTTCACGTTGCGTGAAGCGTCAAGTCGAGTCGCAGTCGCGTGACTGGCATCGCTTCTCCGCTTCGCATGCTTCCGCTGAGCCACTGCTTCGCCTCGCGTGCTATTGCTGCTTTGCCTAGCGTTGCTGCTTTGCCTTTGCTGCCGCTCGCAAGCTATCGTCGTCGGGTTCGTCGGGAGTAGCAACCGGAAGTGGAAGTAGCCCAACAACCTGCGTGTTTGAGATTAATTTCAAAAATCCGAGTCGGGTCGGGTCAACCTAGCAACCCGCTGAAAAAACTGACATATTTGTAAAAAGGGGTCGGGTTTGGATTGACCCGTTTAGAGCCGGGTCAACTCGAGTTCGACCCGAACCCGACCCGCCGACCCGAATTGACACCCCTAGTTCTGTTCCTTTGTATTGTAGAAGCGTATATCTTTGTTAGTTCTGAGTGAGAACGAAACAAAGAAGCGAAGTGAGATAAGTATAGTGAAAAAGAAAGAGATTTGTACGCTTTCTCTGAATTTTCACATTGAATTTCTTGGTGAGGTCGGCTCTATGATTTTTTTCCAATTTTGAATTTTTCCGCTTTAGATTCTAGTGTTCATTTTTTTTTTCTTTTTCTTGTTTCCTTGCATAATTGTGCTCCCAACAAAGAAAGATCGATTTTATTCTTTTTATGTCTTTATTATCCTTTTATAAACAAATATTATTTTATTTTCATGATTAAGATAAAATTCAGCTTTTCTTTTAAATAACGCTTCATTTTAGACGGCTTTTTTATTGTTTTCTAAATCAGCTTTTTAGCATAAAGATTTTAAATTCAAGAGAATTTTATACTAAAAATTTGTTTTAGAAAATAATAAAAAAATTGTCCCAAAAATTTGAAGGAGAAGGTGAATACCCTATAAAGTATAAAGAGCTATTGATGAGTTTAGACGTAAACATGGAGAGAGTAAGAAAGAACAAGGAAGATCTAAAAATCACATTGCATGTTATTATAAGAAAACCTTTAAAAAGAATATGTGATGAGAAAGATAATTAAACCCTGAAGCAACTTTAATTGCAGAGAACTAAAATGATCCAGTTTTGTTAATTTTGAATTGCTATGCTCTTACTATTGAAGATTAGATTTTGATTAGATTTTGTGGATGCTTGTATCACATGATTCTACCTATATAAAGATCAGTTTTCTTCCCATGTATGATTCTCCCAGTAGTGAAGATATATATATATATATATATATTCTGACACTAGTCGAGAGAGTTTAGCAACTCCTGCAACTAATTTAAATTATGCTCTCACAGTAACTCGAGGCACACCTCATGGACGAGCCTCTTATTATCGTGGTCGTCAATCTTTAGGATGTGGTGCAGGTCGTTCTATCTCCAGTCGTTTGGGTTCTGTTCGTGGTGGTCGAAGAACCCGTCCGCTCATTGAGTGCCAGATCTGTGGGAAATTTGGGCATTCAAAATATAATTAATTTTAATATTCTATAAGATATAATTTAAATAAAATATATTAGCTTTTCAAATAGATCTTGTTGTGTGGGCTGATGGTTTGGTGCTTGACTTATAAGTGAGGAACTTTTATTTGGTCCGGTGACCGGACGTAGAGCTACGTTCGGCGAGCGCTGAGAACGCGCCACGTAGCAGGCACAAAACTGCTGACCTGACCCGGCGAATAGTGGGTATGTCGCACGTGCTTTTTTTAAATCCATGACAACCCGGTATTGCTAGGTATTGCTAGGTATTTGTCGATTTTGCTAGGCAATAACGAGAAATATCATTATTTGAAGACAAATACCGAGCAATATATACCAAGCAATACCGAGTTTTTCTAGAAAACTCGGTATTACTCGGTATTACTCTTCACAGAGCGGTATTTATCGTTATTGCCAAGCAATACCTAGCAATACCGAGCAATACCGAACAAATATCGAGTAATACCTAGCAATATGCGAACATAGCATTCCCGGGTTCCGTTCCGGGTCAAGTCGTCGGGCCGCACAGTAAAGAGTAAGAGCACGTGGCGTGATCTCAGTGGTGACCGCACGTAGAACTACGTCCGGTCACCGGACCTAATAATTGTTCTATAATTGAGGGGGTGTGGGTTGGAGGCGGGCTGGCCTGGCCTCACGTGAGGGTGGACTGGACCCGCTCGAGGAAAAAAAATGAGTATTTTTTTTTTTTGCAATAGTTTCAGTCGGCGGAAAAATTTCCTACAGATTATTTTACGTTGGTAACAAATTTTCGACGCGTGTTTTACAGATAGAAAATTCCGCTTGAAATCTATCAGAAATATTAATTTCCGATGGATTTGGGTCATTTTCCAGTGGAAATGGCTGTCCAAAAATGACGTTTTTCCCATGTTGAAGGCTTCATTTGTGATATTTTTCTTATTTTTTTCCACAATATCTTATTAGCACAATTTTTTTTTAAGTAAAAAGAATCAGTGTTCAATAACTATACCAAAATAATCCTAAATTTGATAAAGATTATTTGGATAATTAAGTTGAGATACATAACTAGATAATAAACTCATAAAATTTTCGATGATTTATCTTAATAGCATGACTTACAGTTCATGAAAGCAATACATCTTAACCATGAATTGTAAAGGTTTTTGGCATATTGATAAAGTCAACATGTAAGGTTATTAGGACAAATAAACTAAGACATGATAAAGTTTTAAAATTTTAGGAGATATATGATAGGAGGAAGTTCGAAGAACAATCTTATCTCTTTGACTTTGACCTCAGTCGAAAATAAAATTATTGCAATCATCGGATGGAGATCAATCAAGATGCGTCACGTCATCAATTTATTGTATACTATTACTGTGTAGCAATGTGTATCACATAACGTTGCAAATCTTAATTAGCATCCGGATGGTCCTGTGACCGCACGTAATAATTTCTCCAGTCCAAGGCGATTGAGGGCATAGACTCTCAAGGCATGACCGATAGAGTTTTGAAATTTATTAAATAGAAGAGTTTTCGCTCATAAAAATCAATTAAAAATATTGAGGATGGCATATTTATAAATAATTAGGGAGGTTATCTAATCATTTTGAGTGATCTTATAATTATTATTTTCACTCATTGAGAAGTTGATTTTAATTATTGATATATTCTCAAAAAATTATCTTGATCAAGCACGAATCTCGAGGCAAAATCGAACCAGAAACTTCAAAAATTAAAATCAAGAGCATTTGAACTCCGATTTCAGCGAGCTTATATTCAAACTGAGCGTCTCGGAAATACGAACCCAAAGACACCAAATTCGACCCAATCCAAGCCAAAATGGGTCCTAATCAAGGACCCTAAGCGCTATTGGAAGGTTCAAACCGCAATTTGAGTTACCAAACGGTCTCCGATTTTAACTAACTTATACTCAAATCCAGCAGCTCGACGAGACAAATCCAACGAGCCCAAGATCGCAGAATTCCGACATCACTAAGGTCTCCAAATGTCCAACGAATGGTGCACGATCGAAGGGTTCGATATCGGCCGTCCATTCAAACCACTCCTTATTCGCCCCTGATCTCACACCTATTTACAAGCCATGCCACTCCAGAAAAACTATAAATAGAGCCCTCATTGTTCACAAAGGAGACTCAAGTGAAGAGAGAGAAGAAGAAGAGAAGAAGAGGAGTAAGGGGAAAAGGAGAATCCTCTCCTCCTCGACCACCGCCGGAGCTCTTCCCTCCGCCTGAATACGCCGGAACTCTGCCAGATTTTCGGGAAATGACGGGATTCTGCATAACATTGTAAACTTGCTTGGAGAAACGAATTGTAATCTGATTGCCCCGACTTGTGGGACGAATCAGCCATTTGTAATTTGCAAAACACTAGTGAAATTTTTCAACTGGACGAGGCCCCGTTGTTTTTTTCCCTTTTTTGGGTTTTCCACGTAAAAATTTTGGTGTTCATATTCTCTTTTCTGTTTGTGCGCTGAATACTCATACAACGCTTGGACGCAAATTTACAAACTCTACCGCCGCGTATATTCTAGCACGCAACAATTATAACTATATGGAATTTGGAGGAGATTTGAGCACTCAAATAGCCCTCAAATGACCTCTATAAATTTTAAATTATATTTCTTAGTACTTAATTTAGATCAATTTAGATTTTTTCCTTGGGTGTTATCTCTATTAACCAACTATTTTTTATTATAAATTTAATTAAAAAATTTAGATTTTTTAATAATTAATCATTTAATTTTCTATTTTAAATATTCATATACTTTAAGTTTGAAAATCAGCATCAAAATTCAAGCTTTCTTTAAAATAAAAAAAATGAACAAAAACACAATACAAAATATTTTTATTTAAAGAAAAATAATTATTTAACTTTTATTATAGAATACAAATAAGCATCTTATAATTACTATATGAATATCTATATTAATTTTGATCTTATTAATATTTATGTCGTCATGCTACTCTGAAAAAAAAAATCAAAATTATAAGATAAAAAATCAAATTAGAAATAAATATTTATTAAATAATTATTTGTGCTGGAATATAATGTTTAAATTTACTTTTTTTAATGTAAAATTTATTTCATGACTCTCTTTTTTTTTATTACTATATTGATTATTTATTATTAGATTTTTTTAAAAGAAGAAGCATGATGTTAATTTAAATTAAGAGGAGTAAAATATTAAAAAAAAAAAAAACAAACTAGTCAAATTATTTGGGGCATTCTAAACATTCAGAACTAGTCAAATTATTTGATGCATTCACCCCAATTAGTCAAATTAAAGTATGAAATTACTGTACCAATTCACCGAATAATTTGGAGCATTCAATGCAATACCAAACAAAATGATGAAATACGACAAATTATTTGACTTATTCTATTTAACTAATTTGATTATTTTTAAATTTATAATATTCAAGGCCACTATTTATTTTGGCCAGCTTCATAATCGAAATAATTAATACTGATAATTTAACAAATTAACAATTACGTTAATGAACCCACCGTCTCATTTAACTATAATAGTCTCCCCTACCAAACTTCATTACTCCTCTCAGTCCAGAGGCAGAGCAAAATAGTGGCAAATGGCCAAACGAAAAGAAATACAGCCGGCCGACGTTCTCCTCGGCAAATACGAAATCCGCCGCCTCCTTGGTCGCGGCACCTTCGCCAAAGTCTACGAAGCCCGATCCCTCGCCGACAACTCCACCGTCGCCATCAAAATCCTCAATAAACCAGACCTCATCTCCAACAACATAGCCACCCGCATCCTCGACGAAGTCTCCGCCATGCGCCGCCTCAACGACCACCCCAACATCGTCAAACTCCACGAAGTCCTCGCCACCCGCTCCAAGATCTACCTCGTCATGGAGTACGCCAGCGGCGGCGAGCTCCTCTCATATCTTGCCAGGCGCGGCCGCCTCCCTGAGCCCACCGCCGCCCGTTACTTCCATCAAATCCTCTCCGCCCTCCGCTTCTGCCACGCCCACGGCGTCGTCCACCGCGACGTCAAGCCCCAAAATCTTCTTCTTGATTGCAACGGTAACATTAAAATTTCCGACTTTGGGCTTTCTGCGCTGCCAGAGCACCGCCGCGAAGACGGGTTGCTGGTTACGGCTTGTGGTACACCCGCTTATGCTGCGCCCGAGATTACTCGGCGGAGACCCTACGATGGAGCCCGTGCCGACGCGTGGTCCTGCGGCGTCATCCTCTACGTTCTCCTCGCTGGATATTTGCCCTTTGATGACTCTAATTTGACTGAGATGTATCGCAGGATACACCGACGAGATTACAGGTTCCCTTCCTGGTTCTCCCCTGCTGCAAAACGAATAATTTCTCGTTTGCTCGATCCTAATCCGGAGACTCGAATCACCATTGATGCTGTAACCGAGCTTTCATGGTTCCGAAGGGCTAATAGTCTTGGGGATAGCCTCATCCACTTCAGTGACGTGCTTCAGCCGGAGGCTGTGATGCCGATGCCAGCTCCCCGTGCGTTCAACGCGTTCGACATAATTTCCCAGTCAGCGGGGCTGGATTTATCACGGTTATTTGATGAGGAGGGGAAGGGTAGGAGAGAAAGGGAAAGGAGATTTACATCGACGGCGACACCTGAGGCGGTGGTGGGGAGGATAGAGGAAGTTGGAAGGAAGCTTGGATTTGTGTTTGAGAGGAGGAAGGAGGGGGGAGGGACGAAAGGAGGGGGGCGGTGGGGGGCGGTGATGACGGTGGAGGTCGGGGTGGTGGCTCCGGCGATGCTGCTTGTGATGATGAAGGTGGAGGGTGGGAGCTGGAAGGAAGAGGGGAAGAGAGTCGGAGGTGTTTGCTGGGAGGAGTTGAAGACTGAGCTGGGTGACCTCGTCTATGCTTGGCACTAGACAAGTTTGAATTGGCTGAGCTTGGTGAGTTTGATCTGTGTATTACTGTAGCAGTAGTTAATTTGTGTTTTGGGCTTCTTGTAAACTATTGTGGGAATGAGACTGAGTCTCTGTTTAGGACAGCTTTTCAACTGGTTCATGAAGCAATTTTTTAGTACAAAAATTAAAATCTTTGTACTAAAAAGTTGATTTAAGAAGCAGGAAAATAATCGTCCCAAATGAAAACTAATACTCACCACTTACAGCTGATGGAATTTGTGAAGGAAAAAAAATTAGGTGAGGATCTCAATCTCATCATATTTTGATCATGATAAATTGTAAAAATTTTTTATTTGTTTTAAGATTAGTACAGTAATAATTTATTAATTACTTGTATATTGCACTCATTTTAAAATAAATTTAAAGATTTTAAAATGTATCATGATCAAATTTTAGTCAGGCATACTGACCAATTTTTCTCATTTTTGTGCATAGAAAGTAGGGTGGGGATTTCTTTGTTGATTTGTTGTTAGTAAGGAGATTGGGAAGGAAGTTTCCATGTAACAGATCTCTTTTTGCTCATTGTTTTTTCCTATTTTCTTGATGCTTCTATGTCTGTATCTATATGTACGCATTGGTAGCTTGGTGGGGTTTTAGGAACACGACTTGACTGAGAGAATTGAAGGGGGATTTGATTTCTTGTCAAAGCCCTACATGGGTCATGGTTGGGATTAGGGGTGTCAATTCGGGTCAACGGGTCGGATTCAGGTTGAATCTGACTTGACCCGGCCATAAACGGATTGATCCTAAATCGACCCGACTTTGCAAATGGGTTAGATTTGTCAACCCTGACCCGACCCATGAGGGTTACTGGGTTGACACGACCCGACCCGACCCGACCCACGAATCTGGAGCCAAACGAATCGGAGGACCTAAGGTTGCGCGCCTGCGCCTGTGAAGCGGAAGCGCGGGTCCGCAGGTTCGAGGCTGCAGAGTGCCGGAGGCAAAGCGGAGTGTGGTCCGCCGAGGGTAGAGTAGCGAGAGTGGCAATGCGGCAGCAGGCCAGCGGAAACAAAAGCTCAGCTATGCGGGCGATGAGGGACGCCATCACGCCTGGACCTACGGGCGACAGACTCCACCTGCGGATGCGAGTTACGTGACCTGACGCGGACGTGACTTGACGGGCAACGCAGTTGAGACCTGACACGCGGATAACAAAACGGGTCAATTCGGGTTAACCTGCGGGTTGTCGGGTCAACCTGAACCCGACCTGCTTTTCAAATGGGTCAGAAATTCAAACCCATCGTCCAGAGATGAATCAAAATGCATCACATTATCTAGTATACAATGGTATACAACACCGATAAACAACAAAATGATGACGTGGTGCGTCCTGATTCCCCTCTGGACGCCGTCCCGTGACCGCACGTAATAATTTCTCCTATTTTGGGGACATACATCAACAATTTTTATTTATTTATTTTGACATTCAGGTCAATTAAGTCAAACTCATACACAAATCACATATACAATAGTTAAATCTAAAATCTCTTAGTTGATAATCAAAGCTCCTAATAGCATATCAAAATGAGCGGCTGTCTACATCAACAAATTCAACAATCTCCTATTGAAACAAGGAAATATCTGTTTTGCGGTTGATAATATTCCACACGTTCCATCTCGTTGATGTTCACTAATACTCGTTGTCTCAGCTTATACGGAACTGAAAATCCCTTTCAAACGCTCAATTTGTTGATCATATCGACTATCGCTCCTTCCTTTTTATTTTTTGTGTGGGGGAAAGTGATTGATGCCTTACAATATTTTGAAGAAAGCAATATTGTTATATCTGTTCATATTCTCCGTTATTCTGAACCATATTTATACGAAGTTTTTGAAAAAAAAAAAAATGAAGATATGAAATTAAGAGTCGTGCTTCTATAAGGTGTTGGAGTTTTCAGATTTGTACAGAATAATTTGATATTTTCGTAAGGAAAGATATGCATCACAAGTTTAGATTCATTCAATTTGAATTAGAAGAGTTTCTTTTGCAAACTTGGCACAGTGGCGATGTACAGAGAGAATCTGCTGGATTCTATGAATTGCTGTAGATGAACATGAAGTATAAATGTTTCCTACTAATTTTTTATTTTTTTTATAGAGATGGATTATAATGCTGAGAACATTACAGAAAAGAATGGTATGGAATTCTTATCATGATAAAGATAAAATATTCAGAATTATACAAAAATATTACTCAAAATTAACATAAATTTAAGAAAATTTAAAAAAGAAAACAAATAATGAAGAAATTAAATAATTCAAAAGTTTTATCTTAATATGCAGTGTTGGGAAATAGAACACACAACAAATACAAATAAGAATGAGAAAAATGCAGCATAAAATAAAGAACAACACAAAACTTTACTATGAAAATTTGGAGAATTCGTACCGATCACTTTCTCTCTCACTATGTCCTCGTCTCTATTCACTTTTGCATCATTCTACACTCAGAACTAACAAAGAGACACAATTCCAACATCTCTAAGGGAGACAACCCTTCAAGTTAATATGAAAAATGACAAAGAAGCTCACTCCACTCTCTATCTCTTGCCTAAGTCACAGTGCCCGATGCCAAGGTTTGAAGCTTCGTGACTCTCCGTTCTCTATATCCAAATTAGCAAGAGTATAAAATGTCACAGTACGTGCTCGAGTATACTGTGTTGCAGAGCTCGAGTCTACAGCATCGCAGCGATGCACACTTGTAGAAGAAAAAAAATCGATGCCTACAAAACCCCTAAACCCAAGTCGAGTAAGGCCCCCAGCAGCTCGACCAACAAAACTAAGCTCTATGACGACAATGCAGCTTGATTGATCAATATAGTTAGATTCCACACATTTCTAAACCTAACATTAATTCACGATATAAATTACATCAGAATATTCTAATAAATTTAAAAAATTCAACTTGAACTTGTCATCAATGCTCCTGTCATTCTCTCTGTGCTGGGCCAGGGCTTTTCCCTAGCCGCTCTGCTGAGGGAAGTTCCTTCCCCATTTTCTTTTTCTTTATTATTTTGCCGGAATGGCGATTTTTCGTTCTTCCGATCCTGATTTTCTGGATGGTTCGGGTAGATCCCGCTCATTTTTGGAAGCTTTAGCTGGATCCTCTCATGGTCAATTTCCTGAGCTTATTCGGTCTTCTTTCTGCGGCGTTCCTGCTCTTTTGGTGTCGGAAGAGGAGTTTTTTGCTCTCGTCGAACCATTTAGGATTTCACTTGTTGGCTTCTTCCCTTCGCGGCGGCCTCCGCTCGCGTCGATATGAAATTTTTTTTTTCAATCTTCATTTAAATAGTGCCTTCTCTGTTACTGTGATAGATTCATCTCATGTGCTCATTAAGTTAGATAATGATATTGACTATAGTAGGGTGTTTTGTCATAGGTCCTATCTAGTTTTCAATTGCTTCATGAAGGTTTCTAAATGGTCTCCTTCTGGTGATATTAGGGATGTGTCTCCCATTCTCCCGATCTGGATCCCTTTCCCTAATTTGCGTCCCCATTTTTTCTCTCCTCGTATCCTACATGGATTGGGGCTTCTCATTGGTAACCCGCTGAAGGTGGATAGTGCTATGGCTTTGGGGTCTCGCCCGTCTGTAATAGGTGTACGTTCTGGTAGAAATTGATATCATGAAGAAATATTTGCACAGGATTTGGATCGATCCAGAAAAACTTGGGTATTTCCTATGGAAGACTTCCTCTCTTTTGCCCCAAATGCAAGTGGCTTGGACACTCATTTGGCGAGTGTCGTCTGTCTCTTGATGTTACTTTGCTTGCTGCTCCCTCTTTGCCTAATCCAGATTTGTTGGTTTCTGATGGTATTGCTACTCCTATTGCTGTGGGGGATGTTGGGATTTTTGGGACTCCTGTTGCTGTGGGGGGTGTTGGAGTTGTTGGGTTTACGGCTCTCCCTAATCCTACTATTGTTGATCCGTCTCCTATTATTTCTCAACCTGTGTGTGATGGCATTGTGTCTCCGGTTGTTTTGCTCGTTGTTGGTGATGTTGGGATGGAGTTAATTCAATCTTGACAATTTCAGTCTCCGGTTAACCCTAATTATGTTGTTGTGATTTGTTCGGGTGGGTTTGATGTTGTTTTGGTGGAGACGTTTCTTGTGTTGGATTCCCCTATCCGTGCTATAAATGAATGTGATGTGGGTGTGCCTTATGTCGGGTTAGTGCTTTGCCCTGCTCTCTCCCCGACAGCTCCTGTGTCTGTTGATGTTGTCTCTCCTAATGTGACTCTTGCCCATGTGTCTGCTTCTGACAGTAATTGTTGTATCAATCTTAGTCATAGTCAGAATGTTGGTGATGGTGCAGAATTGTCTGTTGATAATTCTGTTTTCTTTGTTAATAGTAGAGAGGAATCCTTGGTTGTTGTTGGGGAGGAAGGAATTGTGACGCCTCTAGTAGATGTGCCAATTTCAATCATTTTAAATGTGAATTTGTTAGCCCATGTTGTTAGAGATGCTAGATGGCAATGTGATTGGTTACATGATGATATGGCTATTGATAGTGGTGGGGTTTTCATTAATAACTCCCTTGATACGGGCTCATTCGATAATTTTGGTAGGAAATGTAAACGGAATTCCATGAAGAGATGATTTTCTTTGTTTTGACAGTTTTGTATTATTTTGTTATTTTTCAGTTTATGTTGCTATGGTTGCGATGCTGGATTCGATTCGGAGTGATTGTTGGGGAATGGACAATGAGGAAGCAGTCTTGTTGCATGCGCCTTTGATGGCCAGGGTTGGTTGGCAACCTGGATGGCTCAATGCGGCTTTTGTTTGGATGTGTTGTTTGACTTTCATGGATTGCCCCTCCCTGACAACTAGGTGTCGGTCTAAATCCGATATTCTTCAAATTTTGTCTTTCATACTCTCATTTTGTTTTTGACACAACTATTTTTTTTTTAGCCTTTATTGTAATGCTATTGATGTGACCCTTCTTGTGCTGTAATTTTCTAACGTAATAAATTTTTTGAGTTTTGTTAATATATATATAGTCTAATAAATTTTATAATGTAATTACTATTTCTTTGAGGTTGAATCAAATATAAACCATTTGGAAATATATCAAAGATTCTTTTATTTAATCTATAGCCGAGAAGTCCACCTTCAAAAAACATGTGCCGATTTGCATCACGAAATTCAATCTGTAACAGTATTTCTCACCAAAACAAAAAGATAATCTGTAACAGTGCCGACCTCTTATATGTTTATCTTCTCCACCTATCTCATAATTTTTTAAAACATGATATTCAAGTTGTGGTTTCAGACACTCAGTCGTCGTAAATCATAATAAGCTATTTGAGGACGTCAGACTTTCCAGACCACTAACAGCGTTAAGTCTTCTGAACAAGCTGCCATGGATTGATAAGGGAAGTACTTTTAAGCGGCGTATATATTGGTCAACGCGGCTGTAATTTTTAGTTCTTGATAAGTGGTTATAACTTTTTATGAAAAAAAAAATCAAAGTTATTGTAAAAAACTAGTCAAATAAAAATTTGAATGCAATTAGAAAATTAAAGAGTAAGAAAATTGTCATAAATAAGATAGATTTCTACTTTTTATAAAAATAATATTTGTAAAGCTATTAGAGGAGAAAACAAATTTTTTAATAGCTGAAATGTTTTTTTTTTTAATATTTTGACATTTTTCCACCGCTATTTTATTATAGCACATTATATTTTTAGGCTTCATTTGAAATGACTTTCTTATTACTTCTTTAACAGTTCTTTAATATAAAATTTAAATTTTTACTAATTTTTATATTAAAATATTGCTCTAAGAAACATGAAAAAAATTATCCGAAGCAAAACCTTAATTTTCAAAAAGCATCTTCTTCTCATAAAAATTTTTGAAAAATAACAAAAAATAATAGTCAAATAAATACACAACCACTATATGAAAATAAAATATAGAGAATGCCATCCCAAAGGAAGCTTAAGACATATTGACCAAAAATTTAGTAGGCATGGGCTTTCATCTATTTAGAAATATTTTTTTTTAAAAAAAAAATTGTTCTGTTGTGGCGGTTTTAACAGGTACGAGGCACCAGATTTATGCTGGTTAAAACCGCCACAATTATAAAAAAATGTTCAAATTGTATGAATTTGCATCGGTTTTAACAATCACAAATATGATTATTTGTACCGGTTATAACCGCTGCGAAGCAAACGATTCGCAACTGCTACCCTGCCGGTCGTAAAACTGCTATGGAATGTCGTTGCAGCGCATAATCGCTATGGAATGTCGTTGCAGCACATAGTAATTACAGCGTATTCGTAGTGATTTTAGAACCGCTGTAAAGAAAATTGTGGCGGTTAAAACCCCTGCGATAGCTCAAAATTTATGCTGTGATTACCTTATTTTTTGGTAGTGAAATAATTAGTACTATACTGATTTTAAAAAAAATCATTAACTTTAATCATTGCTGTATCTGCAGTGTGATTAACTTTGCTCAAAAGTTATATTAAAAAAAAAAAAAACTTTATCTTTTTTTTTTCTTGATGAGATTGAGATAATCTGGACTGATTAACTACCAATAGCCTATGGCAATTTTAAATAGAAAAAAGATGGTGTGGGGATTAGTTTTTTCATTTGTTTTGTTTGTACTAAAGCTGAGAAATAAAAAAGAAGACGCAAGTTGCACAAATCTTTCTGCTTTCACTATTTCTTAATTTAATTTCTTTTTAATTAATGGCAAATTATTACATTCGGTCACCGGACGCGGAGATAGGTCCGGATATTAATAAAATAATATTTTAAAGTAAGCGCAGGTAAAGCACAGTTAAAGCGCGGTCAAAGCGCACATAAAGTGCAGTCAAAGCGCAGTCAAAAGCGCAGGTAACGTGACATATTTTTATTGGATGTTTGAACCTATTCTGCGCGTCCGGTGACCAGATGTAATAATTTGCGTTAATTAAGGGGATTCACAATGTGCAGCTGCTTTGAGCTCGTTCTCTCTTTCTCTGCACAGAATATGATCAAAATTTATATAAAATATGGATATCAGTAAGCTTAAAAAAATTTAATGGAGTTTTAAAACTTTTAAAAAGGCTAAAATAGCAAGAGATTAATTTCGGGCATTTTAGTTTGGAAGCGAAGTATTTTAGTTCAAATGCTTATTGCTTCAAGTAAACAAAAAGCCACCAACTTTAGCTTAAAATATACGGCTAATTTTAAATAATTTTTCATCAATATATATTGATATTATATAGTTAAATACTTTGTTAATTATATAATGCGCCGTATTAGATGTATTTCAATGATACCTGTAGATATACGTTGATCAATTTATCTTCTCATAAATATTTTCAATATATTATGAAATATGGGTAATTAAATAGGATACATAATATTTAGTGCATAATATAATTCATGTAATTTTAGAAAATATTGAGGCTTAATTTAAAAAAGTATATACTTTTAGGGGTTGTTGCGGGCTAGAATAAACGCGGTGATAGAATTATATTTTTTCGTCTCGACGTTGTATGGATATCAAACACAAAAATGGAGGGAAAAGAAAACATAATTATTTTTATGTGGAAACCCTAAAAAAAAAGGAAAAATTATGGGACCATGTCCAATTGAAATGATTCTACATGTGCCTGAATAGATTACAAGTGTTTGATTCGTCCTTGAAATTGAGGACAATCATATTATAATAGTTAACCGTCAGGTCGAAATCTAGTGGCGAACGAAGGTCAGACGGAAGTCCATCATCAGTTCGTGATCAGGCAGAAATCTGGCGTTAGTCGGCAGTCCGACAGAAGTTTGGGGTCCGTTAGTGGTAGGGCAAAAATCTGGTGTCATTCGGTAGTCGGACGGCAGTCCGGTGTCAATTGGCGTCCAAATGGAATTCTGGGGTTAGTTAGTGGCTGGGTGGTAGTTTGGCGGTGATCGAGGAGGAGTTTGGTGACAAGAGAACTCTTTGCATCCTTTTTCTTGCTTGAGTCCCCTCTCCATGAGAAATGAGAGGTTTATTTATAATTTTTTGAGAGTAACATGATCAGAAAATATAAGAAAGATAAAGGGTAAGTTAGTAGTGGTTTGAATGGACGGTCGATGTGGATTTCCTTGATTGTGGACTTTTTTCTGGGCATTTGAATGTCTTAATGATATCAGAATTTGGCGATATTGAGCTCATTGGATTTATCTTGTTGAGCCGCTCGATTCAACTATAAGCACGCTGTGTTTGGAAATCATTTGATCATCAAATTTATGGTATGAACTTTGTAAATGTGCATCAGATCTTTGATTTGGATCCATTCGGGCTCAAATTGAGTCAAATTTGGTGTTATTGGGTTTGTATTTCTGAGACGTTCAATTTGACTTTGTTTGCTGAAATTAGAGTTCATATGATCCCGATTTAATTTTGAAAGTTTCCAACATGATTTTGCCTCGAGATTTGTGCCCGATTAAGACAATTTATTGAGAGGAGTCAATAAATAATCAGATTTAATAATTAAAATGAATTCTAGGGTAGGGATTGGATCATACGGATTGCCAGGGCTTAGTTTAGGATCCACATTTTTTTGTTTGTTTATTGAGTCAGATTTTATATGTAAATAATGTATTCTATTTATAATAATAAAATACAAACTATTTAAGTCTCAATATCTAATTTTGATGTGAAATTTTTTTATTTATGTAATTAAAAAAATTGTTTCATTTTAAAATTATAAATTTGAGTTTTATTTTTCAATATCATATTTTTTAGGGACAATAATTTTTTTTGACAGAGAATTTGCTATTTAGAATATTTTTTTAATTAATTAAAAAACATTTATTTGCTCTTTAAATTAAATTAATTGAA